>NW_027461876.1:0-130000 GCF_050947455.1 Rhinoderma darwinii
AACGCACGCTGCACTTTACAGTCAGTATAGTAACGCATGCTGCACTTTACAGTCAGTATAGTAACGCACGCTGCACTTTACAGTCAGTATAGTAACACATGCTGCACTTTACAGTCAGTATAGTAACACACGCTGCACATTACAGTCAGTATAGTAACGCACGCTGCACTTTACAGTCAGTATAGTAACACATGCTGCACTTTACAGTCAGTATAGTAACACATGCTGCTCTTTACAGTCAGTATAGTAACACATGCTGCTCTTTACAGTCAGTATAGTAACACATGCGGCACTTTACAGTCAGTATAGTAACACATGCTGCACTTTACAGTCAGTATAGTAACACATGCTGCTCTTTACAGTCAGTATAGTAACACCTGCGGCACTTTACAGTCAGTATAGTAACGCACGCTGCACTTTACAGTCAGTATAGTAACACATGCGGCACTTTACAGTCAGTATAGTAACACATGCTGCTCTTTACAGTCAGTATAGTAACGCATGCTGCACTTTACAGTCAGTATAGTAACACATGCTGCTCTTTACAGTCAGTATAGTAACACATGCTGCTCTTTACAGTCAGTATAGTAACGCATGCTGCACTTTACAGTCAGTATAGTAACACATGCTGCACTTTACAGTCAGTATAGTAACACATGCTGCACTTTACAGTCAGTATAGTAACACACGCTGCACTTTACAGTCAGTATAGTAACACACGCTGCACTTTACAGTCAGTATAGTAACACATGCTGCACTTTACAGTCAGTATAGTAACACACGCTGCACTTTACAGTCAGTATAGTAACACACGCGACACTTTACAGTCAGTATAGTAACGCACACTGCACTTTACAGTCAGTATAGTAACACACGCTGCACTTTACAGTCAGTACAGTAACACACGCTGCTCTTTACAGTCAGTATAGTAACACACGCTGCACTTTACAGTCAGTATAGTAACACATGCGGCACTTTACAGTCAGTATAGTAACACATGCTGCTCTTTACAGTCAGTATAGTAACACATGCGGCACTTTACAGTCAGTATAGTAACACATGCTGCTCTTTACAGTCAGTATAGTAACGCACGCTGCACTTTACAGTCAGTATAGTAACGCACGCTGCACTTTACAGTCAGTATAGTAACGCACACTGCACTTTACAGTCAGTATAGTAACACATGCTGCACTTTACAGTCAGTATAGTAACACATGCTGCACTTTACAGTCAGTATAGTAACACACGCTGCACTTTACAGTCAGTATAGTAACACACGCTGCACTTTACAGTCAGTATAGTAACACATGCTGCTCTTTACAGTCAGTATAGTAACACATGCTGCTCTTTACAGTCAGTATAGTAACACACGCGGCACTTTACAGTCAGTATAGTAACGCACGCTGCACTTTACAGTCAGTATAGTAACGCACGCTGCACTTTACAGTCAGTATAGTAACACACGCTGCACTTTACAGTCAGTATAGTAACACACGCTGCACTTTACAGTCAGTATAGTAACACACACTGCACTTTACAGTCAGTATAGTAACGCACGCTGCACTTTACAGTCAGTATAGTAACACACGCTGCTCTTTACAGTCAGTATAGTAACACATGCAGCACTTTACATTCAGTATAGTAACACATGCGGCACTTTACAGTCAGCATAGTAACACATGCGGCACTTTACAGTCAGTATAGTAACACATGCGGCACTTTACAGTCAGTATAGTAACACATGCGGCACTTTACAGTCAGTATAGTAACACACGCTGCACTTTACAGTCAGTATAGTAACACATGCGGCACTTTACAGTCAGTATAGTAACGCACGCTGCACTTTACAGTCAGTATAGTAACGCACGCTGCACTTTACAGTCAGTATAGTAACACACGCTGCACTTTACAGTCAGTATAGTAACACATGCGGCACTTTACAGTCAGTATAGTAACGCACGCTGCACTTTACAGTCAGTATAGTAACGCACGCTGCAATTTACAGTCAGTATAGTAACACACGCTGCACTTTACAGTCAGTATAGTAACGCACGCTGCGCTTTACAGTCAGTATAGTAACACATGCGGCACTTTACAGTCAGTATAGTAACACATGCTGCTCTTTACAGTCAGTATAGTAACACATGCGGCACTTTACAGTCAGTATAGTAACGCACGCTGCACTTTACAGTCAGTATAGTAACACACGCTGCTCTTTACAGTCAGTATAGTAACACACGCTGCACTTTACAGTCAGTATAGTAACGCACGCTGCACTTTACAGTCAGTATAGTAACACATGCTGCTCTTTACAGTCAGTATAGTAACACATGCGGCACTTTACAGTCAGTATAGTAACACATGCTGCTCTTTACAGTCAGTATAGTAACACATGCGGCACTTTACAGTCAGTATAGTAACACATGCGGCACTTTACAGTCAGTATAGTAACACATGCTGCTCTTTACAGTCAGTATAGTAACGCATGCGGCACTTTACAGTCAGTATAGTAACGCACGCTGCACTTTACAGTCAGTATAGTAACACATGCGGCACTTTACAGTCAGTATAGTAACACATGCTGCTCTTTACAGTCAGTATAGTAACACACGCTGCTCTTTACAGTCAGTATAGTAACACACGCTGCACTTTACAGTCAGTATAGTAACACATGCTGCACTTTACAGTCAGTATAGTAACACACGCTGCACTTTACAGTCAGTATAGTAACACATGCTGCACTTTACAGTCAGTATAATAACGCACGCTGCACTTTACAGTCAGTATAGTAACGCACGCTGCTCTTTACAGTCAGTATAGTAACACACGCTGCACTTTACAGTCAGTAAAGTAACACACGCTGCACTTTACAGTTAGTATAGTAACACATGCTGCTCTTTACAGTCAGTATAGTAACGCATGCTGCTCTTTACAGTCAGTATAGTAACACATGCGGCACTTTACAGTCAGTATAGTAACGCACGCTGCACTTTACAGTCAGTATAGTAACACATGCTGCACTTTACAGTCAGTATAGTAACACATGCTGCACTTTACAGTCAGTATAGTAACACATGCTGCACTTTACAGTCAGTATAGTAACACACGCTGCTCTTTACAGTCAGTATAGTAACGCACGCTGCACTTTACAGTCAGTATAGTAACACATGCTGCACTTTACAGTCAGTATAGTAACACATGCTGCACTTTACAGTCAGTATAGTAACACATGCGACACTTTACAGTCAGTATAGTAACGCACGCTGCACTTTACAGTCAGTATAGTAACACATGCGACACTTTACAGTCAGTATAGTAACGCACACTGCACTTTACAGTCAGTATAGTAACACACGCTGCACTTTACAGTCAGTATAGTAACACATGCTGCACTTTACAGTCAGTATAGTAACGCACACTGCACTTTACAGTCAGTATAGTAACACATGCTGCACTTTACAGTCAGTATAGTAACACACGCTGCTCTTTACAGTCAGTATAGTAACACATGCGGCACTTTACAGTCAGTATAGTAACGCACGCTGCACTTTACAGTCAGTATAGTAACACATGCTGCTCTTTACAGTCAGTATAGTAACGCACGCTGCACTTTACAGTCAGTATAGTAACGCACGCTGCACTTTACAGTCAGTATAGTAACACATGCGGCACTTTACAGTCAGTATAGTAACACATGCTGCTCTTTACAGTCAGTATAGTAACGCATGCTGCACTTTACAGTCAGTATAGTAACACATGCGGCACTTTACAGTCAGTATAGTAACACATGCGTCACTTTACAGTCAGTATAGTAACGCACGCTGCACTTTACAGTCAGTATAGTAACGCATGCTGCACTTTACAGTCAGTATAGTAACGCACGCTGCACTTTACAGTCAGTATAGTAACACATGCTGCACTTTACAGTCAGTATAGTAACACACGCTGCACATTACAGTCAGTATAGTAACGCACGCTGCACTTTACAGTCAGTATAGTAACACATGCTGCACTTTACAGTCAGTATAGTAACACATGCTGCTCTTTACAGTCAGTATAGTAACACATGCTGCTCTTTACAGTCAGTATAGTAACACATGCGGCACTTTACAGTCAGTATAGTAACACATGCTGCACTTTACAGTCAGTATAGTAACACATGCTGCTCTTTACAGTCAGTATAGTAACACCTGCGGCAC
Source organism: Rhinoderma darwinii (assembly GCF_050947455.1). Classification (NCBI taxonomy): domain Eukaryota; kingdom Metazoa; phylum Chordata; class Amphibia; order Anura; family Rhinodermatidae; genus Rhinoderma; species Rhinoderma darwinii. The sequence continues at coordinate 4,200 of NW_027461876.1, forward strand.
TTTACAGTCAGTATAGTAACGCACGCTGCACTTTACAGTCAGTATAGTAACACATGCGGCACTTTATAGTCAGTATAGTAACACATGCTGCACTTTACAGTCAGTATAGTAACACATGCTGCACTTTACAGTCAGTATAGTAACACACGCTGCACTTTACAGTCAGTATAGTAACACACGCTGCACTTTACAGTCAGTATAGTAACACATGCTGCACTTTACAGTCAGTATAGTAACACACGCTGCACTTTACAGTCAGTATAGTAACACACGCGACACTTTACAGTCAGTATAGTAACGCACACTGCACTTTACAGTCAGTATAGTAACACACGCTGCACTTTACAGTCAGTACAGTAACACATGCTGCTCTTTACAGTCAGTATAGTAACACACGCTGCACTTTACAGTCAGTATAGTAACACATGCGGCACTTTACAGTCAGTATAGTAACACATGCTGCTCTTTACAGTCAGTATAGTAACGCACGCTGCACTTTACAGTCAGTATAGTAACGCACGCTGCACTTTACAGTCAGTATAGTAACGCACACTGCACTTTACAGTCAGTATAGTAACACATGCTGCACTTTACAGTCAGTATAGTAACACATGCTGCACTTTACAGTCAGTATAGTAACACACGCTGCACTTTACAGTCAGTATAGTAACACACGCTGCACTTTACAGTCAGTATAGTAACACATGCTGCTCTTTACAGTCAGTATAGTAACACATGCTGCTCTTTACAGTCAGTATAGTAACACACGCGGCACTTTACAGTCAGTATAGTAACGCACGCTGCACTTTACAGTCAGTATAGTAACGCACGCTGCACTTTACAGTCAGTATAGTAACACACGCTGCACTTTACAGTCAGTATAGTAACACACGCTGCACTTTACAGTCAGTATAGTAACACACACTGCACTTTACAGTCAGTATAGTAACGCACGCTGCACTTTACAGTCAGTATAGTAACACACGCTGCTCTTTACAGTCAGTATAGTAACACATGCAGCACTTTACATTCAGTATAGTAACACATGCGGCACTTTACAGTCAGCATAGTAACACATGCGGCACTTTACAGTCAGTATAGTAACACATGCGGCACTTTACAGTCAGTATAGTAACACATGCGGCACTTTACAGTCAGTATAGTAACACACGCTGCACTTTACAGTCAGTATAGTAACACATGCGGCACTTTACAGTCAGTATAGTAACGCACGCTGCACTTTACAGTCAGTATAGTAACGCACGCTGCACTTTACAGTCAGTATAGTAACACACGCTGCACTTTACAGTCAGTATAGTAACACATGCGGCACTTTACAGTCAGTATAGTAACGCACGCTGCACTTTACAGTCAGTATAGTAACGCACGCTGCAATTTACAGTCAGTATAGTAACACACGCTGCACTTTACAGTCAGTATAGTAACGCACGCTGCGCTTTACAGTCAGTATAGTAACACATGCGGCACTTTACAGTCAGTATAGTAACACATGCTGCTCTTTACAGTCAGTATAGTAACACATGCGGCACTTTACAGTCAGTATAGTAACGCATGCTGCACTTTACAGTCAGTATAGTAACGCACGCTGCACTTTACAGTCAGTATAGTAACGCACGCTGCACTTTACAGTCAGTATAGTAACACACGCTGCTCTTTACAGTCAGTATAGTAACACACGCTGCACTTTACAGTCAGTATAGTAACGCACGCTGCACTTTACAGTCAGTATAGTAACACATGCTGCTCTTTACAGTCAGTATAGTAACACATGCGGCACTTTACAGTCAGTATAGTAACACATGCTGCTCTTTACAGTCAGTATAGTAACGCACGCTGCACTTTACAGTCAGTATAGTAACACATGCGGCACTTTACAGTCAGTATAGTAACACATGCTGCTCTTTACAGTCAGTATAGTAACACACGCTGCTCTTTACAGTCAGTATAGTAACACACGCTGCACTTTACAGTCAGTATAGTAACACACGCTGCACTTTACAGTCAGTATAGTAACACATGCTGCACTTTACAGTCAGTATAATAACGCACGCTGCACTTTACAGTCAGTATAGTAACGCACGCTGCTCTTTACAGTCAGTATAGTAACACATGCTGCACTTTACAGTCAGTATAGTAACACACGCTGCACTTTACAGTCAGTATAGTAACACATGCGGCACTTTACAGTCAGTATAGTAACACACGCTGCACTTTACAGTCAGTATAGTAACACACGCTGCACTTTACAGTCAGTATAGTAACACATGCGGCACTTTACAGTCAGTATAGTAACACAAGCTGCTCTTTACAGTCAGTATAGTAACGAACGCTGCACTTTACAGTCAGTATAGTAATGCACGCTGCACTTTACAGTCAGTATAGTAACGCACGCTGCACTTTACAGTCAGTATAGTAACACATGCGGCACTTTACAGTCAGTATAGTAACACATGCTGCTCTTTACAGTCAGTATAGTAACACACGCTGCTCTTTACAGTCAGTATAGTAAAACACGCTGCACTTTACAGTCAGTATAGTAACACACGCTGCACTTTACAGTCAGTATAGTAACACATGCTGCACTTTACAGTCAGTATAATAACGCACGCTGCACTTTACAGTCAGTATAGTAACGCACGCTGCTCTTTACAGTCAGTATAGTAACACATGCTGCACTTTACAGTCAGTATAGTAACACACGCTGCACTTTACAGTCAGTATAGTAACACATGCGGCACTTTACAGTCAGTATAGTAACACACGCTGCACTTTACAGTCAGTATAGTAACACACGCTGCACTTTACAGTCAGTATAGTAACACATGCGGCACTTTACAGTCAGTATAGTAACACAAGCTGCTCTTTACAGTCAGTATAGTAACGAACGCTGCACTTTACAGTCAGTATAGTAATGCACGCTGCACTTTACAGTCAGTATAGTAACGCACGCTGCACTTTACAGTCAGTATAGTAACACATGCTGCACTTTACAGTCAGTATAGTAACACATGCTGCTCTTTAACAGTCAGTATAGTAACACCTGTGGCACTTTACAGTCAGTATAGTAACGCACGCTGCACTTTACAGTCAGTATAGTAACACATGCGGCACTTTATAGTCAGTATAGTAACACATGCTGCACTTTACAGTCAGTATAGTAACACACGCTGCTCTTTACAGTCAGTATAGTAACACATGCAGCACTTTACAGTCAGTATAGTAACACACGCTGCTCTTTACAGTCAGTATAGGAACACATGCTGCACTTTACAGTCAGTATAGTAACACATGCTGCACTTTACAGTCAGTATAGTAACACATGCGGCACTTTACAGTCAGTATAGTAACGCATGCTGCACTTTACAGTCAGTATAGTAACACATGCGGCACTTTACATTCAGTATAGTAACACACGCTGCACTTTACAGTCAGTATAGTAACACATGCGGCACTTTACATTCAGTATAGTAACACATGCTGCACTTTACAGTCAGTATAGTAACACATGCGGCACTTTACAGTCAGTATAGTAACGCATGCTGCACTTTACAGTCAGTATAGTAACACATGCAGCACTTTACAGTCAGTATAGTAACACACGCTGCTCTTTACAGTCAGTATAGGAACACATGCTGCACTTTACAGTCAGTATAGTAACACATGCTGCACTTTACAGTCAGTATAGTAACACATGCGGCACTTTACAGTCAGTATAGTAACGCATGCTGCACTTTACAGTCAGTATAGTAACACATGCGGCACTTTACATTCAGTATAGTAACACATGCGGCACTTTACATTCAGTATAGTAACACATGCTGCACTTTACAGTCAGTATAGTAACACATGCGGCACTTTACAGTCAGTATAGTAACGCATGCTGCACTTTACAGTCAGTATAGTAACACATGCGGCACTTTACAGTCAGTATAGTAACGCACGCTGCACTTTACAGTCAGTATAGTAACGCACGCTGCTCTTTACAGTCAGTATAGTAACACACGCTGCACTTTACAGTCAGTATAGTAACGCACGCTGCACTTTACAGTCAGTATAGTAACGCACGCTGCACTTTACAGTCAGTATATTTACGCACGCGGCACTTTACAGTCAGTATAGCAACGCACGCTGCACTTTACAGTCAGTATAGTAACGCACGCTGCACTTTACAGTCAGTATAGTAACACATGCGGCACTTTACAGTCAGTAAAGTAACACATGCTGCTCTTTACAGTCAGTATAGTAACGCACGCTGCACTTTACAGTCAGTATAGTAACGCACGCTGCACTTTACAGTCAGTATAGTAACACACGCGGCACTTTACAGTCAGTATAGTAACGCACGCTGCACTTTACAGTCAGTATAGTAACGCACGCTGCACTTTACAGTCAGTATAGTAACACACGCGGCACTTTACAGTCAGTATAGTAACACATGCAGCACTTTACATTCAGTATAGTAACACATGCGACACTTTACAGTCAGTATAGTAACACATGCGGCACTTTACAGTCAGTATAGTAACACATGCGGCACTTTACAGTCAGTATAGTAACACATGCGGCACTTTACAGTCAGTATAGTAACGCACGCTGCACTTTACAGTCAGTATAGTAACGCACGCTGCACTTTACAGTCAGTATAGTACTGCACGCTGCACTTTACAGTCAGTATAGTAACACATGCTGCACTTTACAGTCAGTATAGTAACACATGCTGCACTTTACAGTCCGAATAGTAACACATGCTGCACTTTACAGTCAGTATAGTAACACATGCGGCACTTTACAGTCAGTATAGTAACGCACGCTGCACTTTACAGTCAGTATAGTAACGCACGCTGCACTTTACAGTCAGTATAGTAACGCACGCTGCTCTTTACAGTCAGTATAGTAACACATGCTGCACTTTACAGTCAGTATAGTAACACATGCGGCACTTTACAGTCAGTATAGTAACACACGCTGCACTTTACAGTCAGTATAGTAACGCACGCTGCGCTTTACAGTCAGTATAGTAACACATGCTGCACTTTACAGTCAGTATAGTAACACATGCTGCACTTTACAGTCAGTATAGCAACACATGCGGCACTTTACAGTCAGTATAGTAACGCACGCTGCACTTTACAGTCAGTATAGTAACACACGCTGCTCTTTACAGTCAGTATAGTAACGCATGCTGCACTTTACAGTCAGTATAGTAACACATGCGGCTCTTTACAGTCAGTATAGTAACACACGCTGCACTTTACAGTCAGTATAGTAACACACGCTGCTCTTTACAGTCAGTATAGTAACGCATGCAGCACTTTACAGTCAGTATAGTAACGCACGCGGCACTTTACAGTCAGTATAGTAACGCACGCTGCACTTTACAGTCAGTATAGTAACACATGCGGCACTTTACAGTCAGTATAGTAACACACGCTGCTCTTTACAGTCAGTATAGTAACGCACGCTGCACTTTACAGTCAGTATAGTAACACATGCTGCACTTTACAGTCAGTATAGTAACACATGCGACACTTTACAGTCAGTATAGTAACGCACACTGCACGTTACAGTCAGTATAGTAACACATGCTGCTCTTTACAGTCAGTATAGTAACACATGCGGCACTTTACAGTCAGTATAGTAACACATGCGTCACTTTACAGTCAGTATAGTAACACACGCTGCTCTTTACAGTCAGTATAGTAACGCACGCTGCACTTTACAGTCAGTATAGTAACACATGCTGCACTTTACAGTCAGTATAGTAACACATGCGACACTTTACAGTCAGTATAGTAACGCACGCTGCACTTTACAGTCAGTATAGTAACACATGCTGCACTTTACAGTCAGTATAGTAACACATGCGACACTTTACAGTCAGTATAGTAACGCACACTGCACTTTACAGTCAGTATAGTAACACACGCTGCACTTTACAGTCAGTATAGTAACACATGCTGCACTTTACAGTCAGTATAGTAACGCACACTGCACTTTACAGTCAGTATAGTAACACATGCTGCACTTTACAGTCAGTATAGTAACACACGCTGCTCTTTACAGTCAGTATAGTAACACATGCGGCACTTTACAGTCAGTATAGTAACGCACGCTGCACTTTACAGTCAGTATAGTAACACATGCTGCTCTTTACAGTCAGTATAGTAACGCACGCTGCACTTTACAGTCAGTATAGTAACGCACGCTGCACTTTACAGTCAGTATAGTAACACATGCGGCACTTTACAGTCAGTATAGTAACACATGCTGCTCTTTACAGTCAGTATAGTAACGCATGCTGCACTTTACAGTCAGTATAGTAACACATGCGGCACTTTACAGTCAGTATAGTAACACATGCGTCACTTTACAGTCAGTATAGTAACGCACGCTGCACTTTACAGTCAGTATAGTAACGCATGCTGCACTTTACAGTCAGTATAGTAACGCACGCTGCACTTTACAGTCAGTATAGTAACACATGCTGCACTTTACAGTCAGTATAGTAACACACGCTGCACATTACAGTCAGTATAGTAACGCACGCTGCACTTTACAGTCAGTATAGTAACACATGCTGCACTTTACAGTCAGTATAGTAACACATGCTGCTCTTTACAGTCAGTATAGTAACGCACGCTGCACTTTACAGTCAGTATAGTAACACATGCGGCACTTTACAGTCAGTATAGTAACACACGCTGCACTTTACAGTCAGTATAGTAACGCACGCTGCACTTTACAGTCAGTATAGTAACACATGCTGCACTTTACAGTCAGTATAGTAACACATGCTGCTCTTTACAGTCAGTATAGTAACACCTGCGGCACTTTACAGTCAGTATAGTAACGCACGCTGCACTTTACAGTCAGTATAGTAACACATGCGGCACTTTATAGTCAGTATAGTAACACATGCTGCACTTTACAGTCAGTATAGTAACACACGCTGCACTTTACAGTCAGTATAGTAACACATGCGGCACTTTACAGTCAGTATAGTAACACATGCTGCACTTTACAGTCAGTATAGTAACACATGCTGCACTTTACAGTCAGTATAGTAACACATGCTGCTCTTTACAGTCAGTATAGTAACACCTGCGGCACTTTACAGTCAGTATAGTAACGCACGCTGCACTTTACAGTCAGTATAGTAACACATGCGGCACTTTATAGTCAGTATAGTAACACATGCTGCACTTTACAGTCAGTATAGTAACACATGCTGCACTTTACAGTCAGTATAGTAACACACGCTGCACTTTACAGTCAGTATAGTAACACACGCTGCACTTTACAGTCAGTATAGTAACACATGCTGCACTTTACAGTCAGTATAGTAACACACGCTGCACTTTACAGTCAGTATAGTAACACACGCGACACTTTACAGTCAGTATAGTAACGCACACTGCACTTTACAGTCAGTATAGTAACACACGCTGCACTTTACAGTCAGTACAGTAACACACGCTGCTCTTTACAGTCAGTATAGTAACACACGCTGCACTTTACAGTCAGTATAGTAACACATGCGGCACTTTACAGTCAGTATAGTAACACATGCTGCTCTTTACAGTCAGTATAGTAACGCACGCTGCACTTTACAGTCAGTATAGTAACGCACGCTGCACTTTACAGTCAGTATAGTAACACACGCGGCACTTTACAGTCAGTATAGTAACGCACGCTGCACTTTACAGTCAGTATAGTAACGCACGCTGCACTTTACAGTCAGTATAGTAACACACGCTGCACTTTACAGTCAGTATAGTAACACACGCTGCACTTTACAGTCAGTATAGTAACACACACTGCACTTTACAGTCAGTATAGTAACGCACGCTGCACTTTACAGTCAGTATAGTAACACACGCTGCTCTTTACAGTCAGTATAGTAACACATGCAGCACTTTACATTCAGTATAGTAACACATGCGGCACTTTACAGTCAGCATAGTAACACATGCGGCACTTTACAGTCAGTATAGTAACACATGCGGCACTTTACAGTCAGTATAGTAACACATGCGGCACTTTACAGTCAGTATAGTAACACACGCTGCACTTTACAGTCAGTATAGTAACACATGCGGCACTTTACAGTCAGTATAGTAACGCACGCTGCACTTTACAGTCAGTATAGTAACGCACGCTGCACTTTACAGTCAGTATAGTAACACATGCTGCACTTTACAGTCAGTATAGTAACACATGCTGCTCTTTACAGTCAGTATAGTAACGCACGCTGCACTTTACAGTCAGTATAGTAACACATGCGGCACTTTACAGTCAGTATAGTAACGCACGCTGCACTTTACAGTCAGTATAGTAACGCACGCTGCAATTTACAGTCAGTATAGTAACACACGCTGCACTTTACAGTCAGTATAGTAACGCACGCTGCGCTTTACAGTCAGTATAGTAACACATGCGGCACTTTACAGTCAGTATAGTAACACATGCTGCTCTTTACAGTCAGTATAGTAACACATGCGGCACTTTACAGTCAGTATAGTAACGCACGCTGCACTTTACAGTCAGTATAGTAACACACGCTGCTCTTTACAGTCAGTATAGTAACACACGCTGCACTTTACAGTCAGTATAGTAACGCACGCTGCACTTTACAGTCAGTATAGTAACACATGCTGCTCTTTACAGTCAGTATAGTAACACATGCGGCACTTTACAGTCAGTATAGTAACACATGCTGCTCTTTACAGTCAGTATAGTAACGCACGCTGCACTTTACAGTCAGTATAGTAACACATGCTGCACTTTACAGTCAGTATAGTAACACACGCTGCTCTTTACAGTCAGTATAGTAACACACGCTGCTCTTTACAGTCAGTATAGTAACACACGCTGCACTTTACAGTCAGTATAGTAACACATGCTGCACTTTACAGTCAGTATAGTAACACACGCTGCACTTTACAGTCAGTATAGTAACACATGCTGCACTTTACAGTCAGTATAATAACGCACGCTGCACTTTACAGTCAGTATAGTAACGCACGCTGCTCTTTACAGTCAGTATAGTAACACATGCTGCACTTTACAGTCAGTATAGTAACACACGCTGCACTTTACAGTCAGTATAGTAACACATGCGGCACTTTACAGTCAGTATAGTAACACACGCTGCACTTTACAGTCAGTATAGTAACACACGCTGCACTTTACAGTCAGTATAGTAACACATGCGGCACTTTACAGTCAGTATAGTAACACAAGCTGCTCTTTACAGTCAGTATAGTAACGAACGCTGCACTTTACAGTCAGTATAGTAATGCACGCTGCACTTTACAGTCAGTATAGTAACACATGCTGCACTTTACAGTCAGTATAGTAACACATGCGGCACTTTACAGTAAGTATAGTAACACACGCTGCACTTTACAATCAGTATAGTAACGCATGCGGCACTTTACAGTCAGTATAGTAACGCACGCGGCACTTTACAGTCAGTACAGTAACACATGCTGCTCTTTACAGTCAGTATAGTAACACATGCGGCACTTTACAGTCAGTATAGTAACACACGCTGCTCTTTACAGTCAGTATAGTAACACATGCTGCTCTTTACAGTCAGTATAGTAACACACGCTGCTCTTTACAGTCAGTATAGTAACACACGCTGCTCTTTACAGTCAGTATAGTAACACATGCGGCACTTGCCAGTCAGTATAGTAACACACGCTGCACTTTACAGTCAGTATAGTAACACACGCTGCTCTTTACAGTCAGTATAGTAACGCATGCGGCACTTTACAGTCAGTATAGTAACACACGCTGCACTTTACAGTCAGTATAGTAACACATGCTGCTCTTTACAGTCAGTATAGTAACACACGCTGCACTTTACAGTCAGTAAAGTAACACACGCTGCACTTTACAGTTAGTATAGTAACACATGCTGCTCTTTACAGTCAGTATAGTAACGCATGCTGCTCTTTACAGTCAGTATAGTAACACATGCGGCACTTTACAGTCAGTATAGTAACGCACGCTGCACTTTACAGTCAGTATAGTAACACATGCTGCACTTTACAGTCAGTATAGTAACACATGCTGCACTTTACAGTCAGTATAGTAACACATGCGTCACTTTACAGTCAGTATAGTAACACACGCTGCTCTTTACAGTCAGTATAGTAACGCACGCTGCACTTTACAGTCAGTATAGTAACACATGCTGCACTTTACAGTCAGTATAGTAACACATGCGACACTTTACAGTCAGTATAGTAACACATGCGACACTTTACAGTCAGTATAGTAACGCACGCTGCACTTTACAGTCAGTATAGTAACACATGCGACACTTTACAGTCAGTATAGTAACGCACACTGCACTTTACAGTCAGTATAGTAACACACGCTGCACTTTACAGTCAGTATAGTAACACATGCTGCACTTTACAGTCAGTATAGTAACGCACACTGCACTTTACAGTCAGTATAGTAACACATGCTGCACTTTACAGTCAGTATAGTAACACACGCTGCTCTTTACAGTCAGTATAGTAACACATGCGGCACTTTACAGTCAGTATAGTAACGCACGCTGCACTTTACAGTCAGTATAGTAACACATGCTGCTCTTTACAGTCAGTATAGTAACGCACGCTGCACTTTACAGTCAGTATAGTAACGCACGCTGCACTTTACAGTCAGTATAGTAACACATGCTGCTCTTTACAGTCAGTATAGTAACGCATGCTGCACTTTACAGTCAGTATAGTAACACATGCGGCACTTTACAGTCAGTATAGTAACACATGCGTCACTTTACAGTCAGTATAGTAACGCACGCTGCACTTTACAGTCAGTATAGTAACGCATGCTGCACTTTACAGTCAGTATAGTAACGCACGCTGCACTTTACAGTCAGTATAGTAACACATGCTGCACTTTACAGTCAGTATAGTAACACACGCTGCACATTACAGTCAGTATAGTAACGCACGCTGCACTTTACAGTCAGTATAGTAACACATGCTGCACTTTACAGTCAGTATAGTAACACATGCTGCTCTTTACAGTCAGTATAGTAACACATGCTGCTCTTTACAGTCAGTATAGTAACACATGCGGCACTTTACAGTCAGTATAGTAACACATGCTGCACTTTACAGTCAGTATAGTAACACATGCTGCTCTTTACAGTCAGTATAGTAACACATGCTGCACTTTACAGTCAGTATAGTAACGCACGCTGCACTTTACAGTCAGTATAGTAACACATGCGGCACTTTATAGTCAGTATAGTAACACATGCTGCACTTTACAGTCAGTATAGTAACACATGCTGCACTTTACAGTCAGTATAGTAACACACGCTGCACTTTACAGTCAGTATAGTAACACACGCTGCACTTTACAGTCAGTATAGTAACACATGCTGCACTTTACAGTCAGTATAGTAACACACGCTGCACTTTACAGTCAGTATAGTAACACACGCGACACTTTACAGTCAGTATAGTAACGCACACTGCACTTTACAGTCAGTATAGTAACACACGCTGCACTTTACAGTCAGTACAGTAACACACGCTGCTCTTTACAGTCAGTATAGTAACACACGCTGCACTTTACAGTCAGTATAGTAACACATGCGGCACTTTACAGTCAGTATAGTAACACATGCTGCTCTTTACAGTCAGTATAGTAACACATGCGGCACTTTACAGTCAGTATAGTAACACATGCTGCACTTTACAGTCAGTATAGTAACGCACGCTGCACTTTACAGTCAGTATAGTAACGCACGCTGCACTTTACAGTCAGTATAGTAACGCACACTGCACTTTACAGTCAGTATAGTAACACACGCTGCACTTTACAGTCAGTATAGTAACACATGCTGCACTTTACAGTCAGTATAGTAACACACGCTGCACTTTACAGTCAGTATAGTAACACACGCTGCACTTTACAGTCAGTATAGTAACACATGCTGCACTTTACAGTCAGTATAGTAACACACGCTGCACTTTACAGTCAGTATAGTAACACACGCTGCACTTTACAGTCAGTATAGTAACACATGCTGCTCTTTACAGTCAGTATAGTAACACATGCTGCTCTTTACAGTCAGTATAGTAACACACGCGGCACTTTACAGTCAGTATAGTAACGCACGCTGCACTTTACAGTCAGTATAGTAACGCACGCTGCACTTTACAGTCAGTATAGTAACACACGCTGCACTTTACAGTCAGTATAGTAACACACGCTGCACTTTACAGTCAGTATAGTAAAACACGCGGCACTTTACAGTCAGTATAGTAACACATGCAGCACTTTACATTCAGTATAGTAACACATGCGACACTTTACAGTCAGTATAGTAACACATGCGGCACTTTACAGTCAGTATAGTAACACATGCGGCACTTTACAGTCAGTATAGTAACACATGCGGCACTTTACAGTCAGTATAGTAACGCACGCTGCACTTTACAGTCAGTATAGTAACGCACGCTGCACTTTACAGTCAGTATAGTACTGCACGCTGCACTTTACAGTCAGTATAGTAACACATGCTGCACTTTACAGTCAGTATAGTAACACATGCTGCACTTTACAGTCCGAATAGTAACACACGCTGCACTTTACAGTCAGTATAGTAACACATGCTGCTCTTTACAGTCAGTATAGTAACACACGCTGCACTTTACAGTCAGTATAGTAACACATGCTGCACTTTACAGTCAGTATAGTAACACATGCGGCACTTTACAGTCAGTATAGTAACACATGCGACACTTTACAGTCAGTATAGTAACGCACGCTGCACTTTACAGTCAGTATAGTAACGCACGCTGCTCTTTACAGTCAGTATAGTAACACATGCTGCACTTTACAGTCAGTATAGTAACACATGCGGCACTTTACAGTCAGTATAGTAACGCACGCTGCACTTTACAGTCAGTATAGTAACGCACGCTGCGCTTTACAGTCAGTATAGTAACACATGCTGCACTTTACAGTCAGTATAGTAACACATGCTGCACTTTACAGTCAGTATAGCAACACATGCGGCACTTTACAGTCAGTATAGTAACGCACGCTGCACTTTACAGTCAGTATAGTAACACACGCTGCTCTTTACAGTCAGTATAGTAACGCATGCTGCACTTTACAGTCAGTATAGTAACACATGCGGCTCTTTACAGTCAGTATAGTAACACACGCTGCACTTTACAGTCAGTATAGTAACACACGCTGCTCTTTACAGTCAGTATAGTAACGCATGCAGCACTTTACAGTCAGTATAGTAACGCACGCGGCACTTTACAGTCAGTATAGTAACGCACGCTGCACTTTACAGTCAGTATAGTAACACATGCGGCACTTTACAGTCAGTATAGTAACACACGCTGCTCTTTACAGTCAGTATAGTAACGCACGCTGCACTTTACAGTCAGTATAGTAACACATGCTGCACTTTACAGTCAGTATAGTAACACATGCGACACTTTACAGTCAGTATAGTAACGCACACTGCACTTTACAGTCAGTATAGTAACACACGCTGCACTTTACAGTCAGTACAGTAACACACGCTGCTCTTTACAGTCAGTATAGTAACACATGCGGCACTTTACAGTCAGTATAGTAACACATGCTGCTCTTTACAGTCAGTATAGTAACACATGCGGCACTTTACAGTCAGTATAGTAACACATGCGGCACTTTACAGTCAGTATAGTAACACATGCGTCACTTTACAGTCAGTATAGTAACACACGCTGCTCTTTACAGTCAGTATAGTAACGCACGCTGCACTTTACAGTCAGTATAGTAACACATGCTGCACTTTACAGTCAGTATAGTAACACATGCGACACTTTACAGTCAGTATAGTAACGCACGCTGCACTTTACAGTCAGTATAGTAACACATGCGACACTTTACAGTCAGTATAGTAACGCACACTGCACTTTACAGTCAGTATAGTAACACACGCTGCACTTTACAGTCAGTATAGTAACACATGCTGCACTTTACAGTCAGTATAGTAACACATGCGGCACTTTACAGTCAGTATAGTAACACATGCTGCACTTTACAGTCAGTATAGTAACACACGCTGCTCTTTACAGTCAGTATAGTAACACATGCGGCACTTTACAGTCAGTATAGTAACACATGCGGCACTTTACAGTCAGTATAGTAACACATGCTGCACTTTACAGTCAGTATAGTAACACACGCTGCTCTTTACAGTCAGTATAGTAACACATGCGGCACTTTACAGTCAGTATAGTAACGCACGCTGCACTTTACAGTCAGTATAGTAACACATGCTGCTCTTTACAGTCAGTATAGTAACGCACGCTGCACTTTACAGTCAGTATAGTAACGCACGCTGCACTTTACAGTCAGTATAGTAACACATGCGGCACTTTACAGTCAGTATAGTAACACATGCTGCTCTTTACAGTCAGTATAGTAACGCATGCTGCACTTTACAGTCAGTATAGTAACACATGCGGCACTTTACAGTCAGTATAGTAACACATGCGTCACTTTACAGTCAGTATAGTAACGCACGCTGCACTTTACAGTCAGTATAGTAACGCATGCTGCACTTTACAGTCAGTATAGTAACGCACGCTGCACTTTACAGTCAGTATAGTAACACATGCTGCACTTTACAGTCAGTATAGTAACACACGCTGCACATTACAGTCAGTATAGTAACGCACGCTGCACTTTACAGTCAGTATAGTAACACATGCTGCACTTTACAGTCAGTATAGTAACACATGCTGCTCTTTACAGTCAGTATAGTAACACATGCTGCTCTTTACAGTCAGTATAGTAACACATGCGGCACTTTACAGTCAGTATAGTAACACATGCTGCACTTTACAGTCAGTATAGTAACACATGCTGCTCTTTACAGTCAGTATAGTAACACCTGCGGCACTTTACAGTCAGTATAGTAACGCACGCTGCACTTTACAGTCAGTATAGTAACACATGCGGCACTTTATAGTCAGTATAGTAACACATGCTGCACTTTACAGTCAGTATAGTAACACATGCTGCACTTTACAGTCAGTATAGTAACACACGCTGCACTTTACAGTCAGTATAGTAACACACGCTGCACTTTACAGTCAGTATAGTAACACATGCTGCACTTTACAGTCAGTATAGTAACACACGCTGCACTTTACAGTCAGTATAGTAACACATGCTGCTCTTTACAGTCAGTATAGTAACACACGCTGCACTTTACAGTCAGTATAGTAACACACGCGACACTTTACAGTCAGTATAGTAACGCACACTGCACTTTACAGTCAGTATAGTAACACACGCTGCACTTTACAGTCAGTACAGTAACACACGCTGCTCTTTACAGTCAGTATAGTAACACATGCGACACTTTACAGTCAGTATAGTAACGCACACTGCACTTTACAGTCAGTATAGTAACACACGCTGCACTTTACAGTCAGTACAGTAACACACGCTGCACTTTACAGTCAGTATAGTAACACATGCGGCACTTTACAGTCAGTATAGTAACACATGCTGCTCTTTACAGTCAGTATAGTAACGCACGCTGCACTTTACAGTCAGTATAGTAACGCACGCTGCACTTTACAGTCAGTATAGTAACACACGCGGCACTTTACAGTCAGTATAGTAACGCACGCTGCACTTTACAGTTAGTATAGTAACGCACGCTGCACTTTACAGTCAGTATAGTAACACACGCTGCACTTTACAGTCAGTATAGTAACACACGCTGCACTTTACAGTCAGTATAGTAACACACACTGCACTTTACAGTCAGTATAGTAACGCACGCTGCACTTTACAGTCAGTATAGTAACACACGCTGCTCTTTACAGTCAGTATAGTAACACATGCAGCACTTTACATTCAGTATAGTAACACATGCGGCACTTTACAGTCAGCATAGTAACACATGCGGCACTTTACAGTCAGTATAGTAACACATGCGGCACTTTACAGTCAGTATAGTAACGCACGCTGCACTTTACAGTCAGTATAGTAACGCACGCTGCACTTTACAGTCAGTATAGTAACACACGCTGCACTTTACAGTCAGTATAGTAACACATGCGGCACTTTACAGTCAGTATAGTAACGCACGCTGCACTTTACAGTCAGTATAGTAACGCACGCTGCAATTTACAGTCAGTATAGTAACACACGCTGCACTTTACAGTCAGTATAGTAACGCACGCTGCGCTTTACAGTCAGTATAGTAACACATGCGGCACTTTACAGTCAGTATAGTAACACATGCTGCTCTTTACAGTCAGTATAGTAACACATGCGGCACTTTACAGTCAGTATAGTAACGCACGCTGCACTTTACAGTCAGTATAGTAACACACGCTGCTCTTTACAGTCAGTATAGTAACACACGCTGCACTTTACAGTCAGTATAGTAACGCACGCTGCACTTTACAGTCAGTATAGTAACACATGCTGCTCTTTACAGTCAGTATAGTAACACATGCGGCACTTTACAGTCAGTATAGTAACACATGCTGCTCTTTACAGTCAGTATAGTAACGCACGCTGCACTTTACAGTCAGTATAGTAACACATGCGGCACTTTACAGTCAGTATAGTAACACATGCTGCTCTTTACAGTCAGTATAGTAACACACGCTGCTCTTTACAGTCAGTATAGTAACGCACGCTGCACTTTACAGTCAGTATAGTAACACACGCTGCACTTTACAGTCAGTATAGTAACACATGCTGCACTTTACAGTCAGTATAGTAACACACGCAGCACTTTACAGTCAGTATAGTAACACACGCAGCACTTTACAGTCAGTATAGTAACACACGCGGCACTTTACAGTCAGTATAGTAACACATGCTGCACTTTACAGTCAGTATAGTAACACACGCTGCACTTTACAGTCAGTATAGTAACACACGCTGCACTTTACAGTCAGTATAGTAACACACGCTGCACTTTACAGTCAGTATAGTAACACACGCTGCACTTTACAGTCAGTATAGTAACACACGCTGCACTTTACAGTCAGTATAGTAACACATGCTGCTCTTTACAGTCAGTATAGTAACACATGCTGCTCTTTACAGTCAGTATAGTAACGCACGCTGCGCTTTACAGTCAGTATAGTAACACATGCGGCACTTTACAGTCAGTATAGTAACACATGCTGCTCTTTACAGTCAGTATAGTAACACATGCGGCACTTTACAGTCAGTATAGTAACGCACGCTGCACTTTACAGTCAGTATAGTAACACACGCTGCTCTTTACAGTCAGTATAGTAACACACGCTGCACTTTACAGTCAGTATAGTAACGCACGCTGCACTTTACAGTCAGTATAGTAACACATGCTGCTCTTTACAGTCAGTATAGTAACACATGCGGCACTTTACAGTCAGTATAGTAACACATGCTGCTCTTTACAGTCAGTATAGTAACGCACGCTGCACTTTACAGTCAGTATAGTAACACATGCGGCACTTTACAGTCAGTATAGTAACACATGCTGCTCTTTACAGTCAGTATAGTAACACACGCTGCTCTTTACAGTCAGTATAGTAACGCACGCTGCACTTTACAGTCAGTATAGTAACACACGCTGCACTTTACAGTCAGTATAGTAACACATGCTGCACTTTACAGTCAGTATAGTAACACACGCAGCACTTTACAGTCAGTATAGTAACACACGCAGCACTTTACAGTCAGTATAGTAACACACGCGGCACTTTACAGTCAGTATAGTAACACATGCTGCACTTTACAGTCAGTATAGTAACACACGCTGCACTTTACAGTCAGTATAGTAACACACGCTGCACTTTACAGTCAGTATAGTAACACACGCTGCACTTTACAGTCAGTATAGTAACACATGCTGCTCTTTACAGTCAGTATAGTAACACACGCTGCACTTTACAGTCAGTATAGTAACGCATGCTGCACTTTACAGTCAGTATAGTAACACACGCTGCTCTTTACAGTCAGTATAGTAACACATGCTGCTCTTTACAGTCAGTATAGTAACGCACGCTGCACTTTACAGTCAGTATAGTAACGCATGCTGCACTTTACAGTCAGTATAGTAACACACGCTGCTCTTTACAGTCAGTATAGTAACACATGCTGCTCTTTACAGTCAGTATAGTAACACATGCGGCACTTTACAGTCAGTATAGTAACACACACTGCACTTTACAGTCAGTATAGTAACACATGCTGCACTTTACAGTCAGTATAGTAACACACGCTGCTCTTTACAGTCAGTATAGTAACACACGCTGCTCTTTATAGTCAGTATAGTAACGCACGCTGCTCTTTACAGTCAGTATAGTAACGCACGCTGCTCTTTACAGTCAGTATAGTAACGCACGCTGCACTTTACAGTCAGTATAGTAACACACTGCTCTTTACAGTCAGTATAGTAACACACGCTGCACTTTACAGTCAGTATAGTAACACACGCTGCACTTTACAGTCAGTATAGTAACACATGCTGCACTTTACAGTCAGTATAGTAACACATGCTGCACTTTACAGTCAGTATAGTAACGCACACTGCACTTTACAGTCAGCATAGTAACACACGCTGCACTTTACAGTCAGTATAGTAACACACACTGCACTTTACAGTCAGTATAGTAACACATGCTGCACTTTACAGTCAGTATAGTAACACACGCTGCACTTTACAGTCAGTATAGTAACACACGCTGCTCTTTACAGTCAGTATAGTAACACATGCTGCTCTTTACAGTCAGTATAGTAACGCATGCTGCTCTTTACAGTCAGTATAGTAACGCACGCTGCACTTTACAGTCAGTATAGTAACACACGCTGCACTTTACAGTCAGTATAGTAACACACGCTGCACTTTACAGTCAGTATAGTAACACATGCTGCATTTTACAGTCAGTATAGTAACACACACTGCACTTTACAGTCAGTATAGTAACACACACTGCACTTTACAGTCAGTATAGTAACGCACACTGCACTTTACAGTCAGTATAGTAACACATGCTGCACTTTACAGTCAGTATAGTAACGCACGCTGCTCTTTACAGTCAGTATAGTAACGCACGCTGCACTTTACAGTCAGTATAGTAACACATGCTGCACTTTACAGTCAGTATAGTAACGCATGCTGCTCTTTACAGTCAGTATAGTAACACATGCGGCACTTTACAGTCAGTATAGTAACACACGCTGCTCTTTACAGTCAGTATAGTAACACATGCTGCACTTTACAGTCAGTATAGTAACACACGCTGCACTTTACAGTCAGTATAGTAACACATGCTGCACTTTACAGTCAGTATAGTAACACATGCTGCTCTTTACAGTCAGTATAGTAACACACGCTGCACTTTACAGTCAGTATAGTAACACATGCGGCACTTTACAGTCAGTATAGTAACACACGCTGCTCTTTACAGTCAGTATAGTAACACACGCTGCTCTTTACAGTCAGTATAGTAACACACGCTGCACTTTACAGTCAGTATAGTAACACACGCTGCACTTTACAGTCAGTATAGTAACACATGCTGCTCTTTACAGTCAGTATAGTAACACATGCAGCACTTTACAGTCAGTATAGTAACACACGCTGCTCTTTACAGTCAGTATAGTAACACACGCTGCACTTTACAGTCAGTATAGTAACACATGCTGCTCTTTACAGTCAGTATAGTAACGCATGCTGCTCTTTACAGTCAGTATAGTAACACATGCTGCTCTTTACAGTCAGTATAGTAACACATGCAGCACTTTACAGTCAGTATAGTAACACACGCTGCTCTTTACAGTCAGTATAGTAACACACGCTGCACTTTACAGTCAGTATAGTAACACATGCTGCTCTTTACAGTCAGTATAGTAACGCATGCTGCTCTTTACAGTCAGTATAGTAACACACGCTGCACTTTACAGTCAGTATAGTAACACACGCAGCACTTTACAGTCAGTATAGTAACGCATGCTGCTCTTTACAGTCAGTATAGTAACACATGCAGCACTTTACAGTCAGTATAGTAACACACGCTGCTCTTTACAGTCAGTATAGTAACACACGCTGCACTTTACAGTCAGTATAGTAACACACGCTGCACTTTACAGTCAGTATAGTAACGCACGCTGCACTTTACAGTCAGTATAGTAACACACGGTGAACTTTACAGTCAGTATAGTAACGCACGCTGCACTTTACAGTCAGTATAGTAACACATGCGGCACTTTACAGTCAGTATAGTAACCATGCGGCACTTTACAGTCAGTATAGTAACACACGCTGCACTTTACAGTCAGTATAGTAACGCACGCTGCACTTTACAGTCAGTATAGTAAACACATGCGGCACTTTACAGTCAGTATAGTAACGCACGCTGCACTTTACAGTCAGTATAGTAACGCACGCTGCACTTTACAGTCAGTATAGTAACACACGCTGCACTTTACAGTCAGTATAGTAACACGCTGCACTTCACAGTCAGTATAGTAATGCACGCTGCACTTTACAGTCAGTTTAGTAACACATGTGGCACTTTACAGTCAGTATAGTAACGCACGCTGCACTTTACAGTCAGTATAGTAACACATGCTGCTCTTACAGTCAGTATAGTAACACATGCGGCACTTTATAGTCAGTATAGTAACACACGCTGCACTTTACAGTCAGTATAGTAACACATGCTGCTCTTTACAGTCAGTATAGTAACACACGCTGCACTTTACAGTCAGTATAGTAACACACGCTGCACTTTACAGTCAGTATAGTAACACATGCTGCTCTTTACAGTCAATATAGTAACACATGCTGCACTTTACAGTCAGTATAGTAACGCACGCTGCTCTTTACAGTCAGTATAGTAACACATGCTGCACTTTACAGTCAGTATAGTAACGCACGCTGCACTTTACAGTCAGTATAGTAACACATGCTGCACTTTACAGTCAGTATAGTAACACATGCTGCACTTTACAGTCAGTATAGTAACGCACGCTGCAATTTACAGTCAGTATAGTAACACACCTGCACTTTACAGTCAGTATAGTAACGCACGCTGCGCTTTACAGTCAGTATAGTAACACATGCGGCACTTTACAGTCAGTATAGTAACACATGCTGCTCTTTACAGTCAGTATAGTAACACATGCGGCACTTTACAGTCAGTATAGTAACGCATGCTGCACTTTACAGTCAGTATAGTAACGCACGCTGCACTTTACAGTCAGTATAGTAACGCACGCTGCACTTTACAGTCAGTATAGTAACACACGCTGCTCTTTACAGTCAGTATAGTAACACACGCTGCACTTTACAGTCAGTATAGTAACGCACGCTGCACTTTACAGTCAGTATAGTAACACATGCTGCTCTTTACAGTCAGTATAGTAACACATGCGGCACTTTACAGTCAGTATAGTAACACAATGCTGCTCTTTACAGTCAGTATAGTAACGCACACTGCACTTTACAGTCAGTATAGTAACACATGCGGCACTTTACAGTCAGTATAGTAACACATGCTGCTCTTTACAGTCAGTATAGTAACACACGCTGCTCTTTACAGTCAGTATAGTAACACATGCTGCACTTTACAGTCAGTATAATAACGCACGCTGCACTTTACAGTCAGTATAGTAACGCACGCTGCTCTTTACAGTCAGTATAGTAACACATGCTGCACTTTACAGTCAGTATAGTAACACACGCTGCACTTTACAGTCAGTATAGTAACACATGCGGCACTTTACAGTCAGTATAGTAACACACGCTGCACTTTACAGTCAGTATAGTAACACACGCTGCACTTTACAGTCAGTATAGTAACACATGCGGCACTTTACAGTCAGTATAGTAACACAAGCTGCTCTTTACAGTCAGTATAGTAACGAACGCTGCACTTTACAGTCAGTATAGTAATGCACGCTGCACTTTACAGTCAGTATAGTAACACATGCTGCACTTTACAGTCAGTATAGTAACACATGCGGCACTTTACAGTCAGTATAGTAACACATGCTGCACTTAACAGTCAGTATAGTAACACACGCTGCTCTTTACAGTCAGTATAGTAACACACGCTGCACTTTACAGTCAGTATAGTAACGCACGCTGCACTTTACAGTCAGTATAGTAACACATGCTGCACTTTACAGTCAGTATAGTAACACATGCTGCTCTTTACAGTCAGTATAGTAACACCTGTGGCACTTTACAGTCAGTATAGTAACGCACGCTGCACTTTACAGTCAGTATAGTAACACATGCGGCACTTTATAGTCAGTATAGTAACACATGCTGCACTTTACAGTCAGTATAGTAACACACGCTGCTCTTTACAGTCAGTATAGTAACACATGCAGCACTTTACAGTCAGTATAGTAACACACGCTGCTCTTTACAGTCAGTATAGGAACACATGCTGCACTTTACAGTCAGTATAGTAACACATGCTGCACTTTACAGTCAGTATAGTAACACATGCGGCACTTTACAGTCAGTATAGTAACGCACGCTGCACTTTACAGTCAGTATAGTAACGCACGCTGCACTTTACAGTCAGTATAGTAACACACGCTGCTCTTTACAGTCAGTATAGTAACACATGCTGCTCTTTACAGTCAGTATAGTAACACATGCGGCACTTTACAGTCAGTATAGTAACACATGCTGCACTTTACAGTCAGTATAGTAACGCACGCTGCTCTTTACAGTCAGTATAGTAACACACGCTGCACTTTACAGTCAGTATAGTAACACACGCTGCACTTTACAGTCAGTATAGTAACGCACGCTGCACTTTACAGTCAGTATAGTAACGCACGCTGCTCTTTACAGTCAGTATAGTAACACATGCTGCACTTTACAGTCAGTATAGTAACGCACGCTGCTCTTTACAGTCAGTATAGTAACACGCTGCACTTTACAGTCAGTATAGTAACACATGCTGCTCTTTACAGTCAGTATAGTAACACACGCTGCTCTTTACAGTCAGTATAGTAACACACGCTGCACTTTACAGTCAGTATAGTAACACATGCTGCACTTTACAGTCAGTATAGTAACACACGCTGCACTTTACAGTCAGTATAGTAACACATGCTGCACTTTACAGTCAGTATAATAACGCACGCTGCACTTTACAGTCAGTATAGTAACGCACGCTGCTCTTTACAGTCAGTATAGTAACACATGCTGCACTTTACAGTCAGTATAGTAACACATGCGGCACTTTACAGTCAGTATAGTAACACACGCTGCACTTTACAGTCAGTATAGTAACACACGCTGCACTTTACAGTCAGTATAGTAACACATGCGGCACTTTACAGTCAGTATAGTAACACAAGCTGCTCTTTACAGTCAGTATAGTAACGAACGCTGCACTTTACAGTCAGTATAGTAATGCACGCTGCACTTTACAGTCAGTATAGTAACACATGCTGCACTTTACAGTCAGTATAGTAACACATGCGGCACTTTACAGTCAGTATAGTAATGCACGCTGCACTTTACAGTCAGTATAGTAACACATGCTGCACTTAACAGTCAGTATAGTAACACACGCTGCTCTTTACAGTCAGTATAGTAACACACGCTGCACTTTACAGTCAGTATAGTAACGCACGCTGCACTTTACAGTCAGTATAGTAACACATGCTGCACTTTACAGTCAGTATAGTAACACATGCTGCTCTTTACAGTCAGTATAGTAACACCTGTGGCACTTTACAGTCAGTATAGTAACGCACGCTGCACTTTACAGTCAGTATAGTAACACATGCGGCACTTTATAGTCAGTATAGTAACACATGCTGCACTTTACAGTCAGTATAGTAACACACGCTGCTCTTTACAGTAAGTATAGTAACACATGCAGCACTTTACAGTCAGTATAGTAACACACGCTGCTCTTTACAGTCAGTATAGGAACACATGCTGCACTTTACAGTCAGTATAGTAACACATGCTGCACTTTACAGTTCAGTATAGTAACACATGCGGCACTTTACAGTCAGTATAGTACGCACGCTGCACTTTACAGTCAGTATAGTAACGCACGCTGCACTTTACAGTCAGTATAGTAACACACGCTGCTCTTTACAGTCAGTATAGTAACACATGCTGCTCTTTACAGTCAGTATAGTAACACAGCGGCACTTTACAGTCAGTATAGTAACACATGCTGCACTTTACAGTCAGTATAGTAACGCACGCTGCTCTTTACAGTCAGTATAGTAACACACGCTGCACTTTACAGTCAGTATAGTAACACACGCTGCACTTTACAGTCAGTATAGTAACGCACGCTGCACTTTACAGTCAGTATAGTAACGCACGCTGCTCTTTAACAGTCAGTATAGTAACACATGCTGCACTTTACAGTCAGTATAGTAACGCACGCTGCTCTTTACAGTCAGTATAGTAACACGCTGCACTTTTACAGTCAGTATAGTAACACATGCTGCTCTTTACAGTCAGTATAGTAACGCACGCTGCACTTTACAGTCAGTATAGTAACACATGCTGCACTTTACAGTCAGTATAGTAAAACATGCTGCACTTTACAGTCAGTATAGTAACACATGCGGCACTTTACAGTCAGTATAGTAACACACGCTGCACTTTACAGTCAGTATAGTAACACACGCTGCACTTTACAGTCAGTATAGTAACACACGCTGCTCTTTACAGTCAGTATAGTAACACATGCTGCACTTTACAGTCAGTATAGTAACACACGCTGCACTTTACAGTCAGTATAGTAACACACGCTGCACTTTACAGTCAGTATAGTAACACACGCTGCACTTTACAGTCAGTATAGTAACACACGCTGCACTTTACAGTCAGTATAGTAACACATGCTGCACTTTACAGTCAGTATAGTAAAACATGCTGCACTTTACAGTCAGTATAGTAACACATGCGGCACTTTACAGTCAGTATATTTACGCACGCGGCACTTTACAGTCAGTATAGTAACGCACGCTGCACTTTACAGTCAGTATAGTAACGCACGCTGCACTTTACAGTCAGTATAGTAACACATGCGGCACTTTACAGTCAGTAAAGTAACACATGCTGCTCTTTACAGTCAGTATAGTAACGCACGCTGCACTTTACAGTCAGTATAGTAACGCACGCTGCACTTTACAGTCAGTATAGTAAAACACGCGGCACTTTACAGTCAGTATAGTAACACATGCAGCACTTTACATTCAGTATAGTAACACATGCGACACTTTACAGTCAGTATAGTAACACATGCGGCACTTTACAGTCAGTATAGTAACACATGCGGCACTTTACAGTCAGTATAGTAACACATGCGCCACTTTACAGTCAGTATAGTAACGCACGCTGCACTTTACAGTCAGTATAGTAACGCACGCTGCACTTTACAGTCAGTATAGTACTGCACGCTGCACTTTACAGTCAGTATAGTAACACATGCTGCACTTTACAGTCAGTATAGTAACACATGCTGCACTTTACAGTCCGAATAGTAACACACGCTGCACTTTACAGTCAGTATAGTAACACATGCTGCTCTTTACAGTCAGTATAGTAACACACGCTGCACTTTACAGTCAGTATAGTAACACATGCTGCTCTTTACAGTCAGTATAGTAACACATGCGGCACTTTACAGTCAGTATAGTAACGCACGCTGCACTTTACAGTCAGTATAGTAACGCACGCTGCACTTTACAGTCAGTATAGTAACGCACGCTGCTCTTTACAGTCAGTATAGTAACACATGCTGCACTTTACAGTCAGTATAGTAACGCACGCTGCTCTTTACAGTCAGTATAGTAACACATGCTGCACTTTACAGTCAGTATAGTAACACATGCGGCACTTTACAGTCAGTATAGTAACGCACGCTGCACTTTACAGTCAGTATAGTAACGCACGCTGCGCTTTACAGTCAGTATAGTAACACATGCTGCACTTTACAGTCAGTATAGTAACACATGCTGCACTTTACAGTCAGTATAGCAACACATGCGGCACTTTACAGTCAGTATAGTAACGCACGCTGCACTTTACAGTCAGTATAGTAACACACGCTGCTCTTTACAGTCAGTATAGTAACGCATGCTGCACTTTACAGTCAGTATAGTAACACATGCGGCTCTTTACAGTCAGTATAGTAACACACGCTGCACTTTACAGTCAGTATAGTAACACACGCTGCTCTTTACAGTCAGTATAGTAACGCATGCAGCACTTTACAGTCAGTATAGTAACGCACGCGGCACTTTACAGTCAGTATAGTAACGCACGCTGCACTTTACAGTCAGTATAGTAACACATGCGGCACTTTACAGTCAGTATAGTAACACACGCTGCTCTTTACAGTCAGTATAGTAACGCACGCTGCACTTTACAGTCAGTATAGTAACACATGCTGCACTTTACAGTCAGTATAGTAACACATGCGACACTTTACAGTCAGTATAGTAACGCACACTGCACTTTACAGTCAGTATAGTAACACACGCTGCACTTTACAGTCAGTACAGTAACACACGCTGCTCTTTACAGTCAGTATAGTAACACATGCGGCACTTTACAGTCAGTATAGTAACACATGCTGCTCTTTACAGTCAGTATAGTAACACATGCGGCACTTTACAGTCAGTATAGTAACACATGCGGCACTTTACAGTCAGTATAGTAACACATGCGTCACTTTACAGTCAGTATAGTAACACACGCTGCTCTTTACAGTCAGTATAGTAACGCACGCTGCACTTTACAGTCAGTATAGTAACACATGCTGCACTTTACAGTCAGTATAGTAACACATGCGACACTTTACAGTCAGTATAGTAACGCACGCTGCACTTTACAGTCAGTATAGTAACACATGCGACACTTTACAGTCAGTATAGTAACGCACACTGCACTTTACAGTCAGTATAGTAACACACGCTGCACTTTACAGTCAGTATAGTAACACATGCTGCACTTTACAGTCAGTATAGTAACACATGCGGCACTTTACAGTCAGTATAGTAACACATGCTGCACTTTACAGTCAGTATAGTAACACACGCTGCTCTTTACAGTCAGTATAGTAACACATGCGGCACTTTACAGTCAGTATAGTAACACATGCGGCACTTTACAGTCAGTATAGTAACACATGCTGCACTTTACAGTCAGTATAGTAACACACGCTGCTCTTTACAGTCAGTATAGTAACACATGCGGCACTTTACAGTCAGTATAGTAACGCACGCTGCACTTTACAGTCAGTATAGTAACACATGCTGCTCTTTACAGTCAGTATAGTAACGCACGCTGCACTTTACAGTCAGTATAGTAACGCACGCTGCACTTTACAGTCAGTATAGTAACACATGCGGCACTTTACAGTCAGTATAGTAACACATGCTGCTCTTTACAGTCAGTATAGTAACGCATGCTGCACTTTACAGTCAGTATAGTAACACATGCGGCACTTTACAGTCAGTATAGTAACACATGCGTCACTTTACAGTCAGTATAGTAACGCACGCTGCACTTTACAGTCAGTATAGTAACGCATGCTGCACTTTACAGTCAGTATAGTAACACATGCGTCACTTTACAGTCAGTATAGTAACGCACGCTGCACTTTACAGTCAGTATAGTAACGCACGCTGCTCTTTACAGTCAGTATAGTAACGCACGCTGCACTTTACAGTCAGTATAGTAACACATGCGGCACTTTACAGTCAGTATAGTAACACACGCTGCTCTTTACAGTCAGTATAGTAACACACGCTGCACTTTACAGTCAGTATAGTAACACATGCTGCACTTTACAGTCAGTATAGTAACACACGCTGCACATTACAGTCAGTATAGTAACGCACGCTGCACTTTACAGTCAGTATAGTAACACATGCTGCACTTTACAGTCAGTATAGTAACACATGCTGCTCTTTACAGTCAGTATAGTAACACATGCTGCTCTTTACAGTCAGTATAGTAACACATGCGGCACTTTACAGTCAGTATAGTAACACATGCTGCACTTTACAGTCAGTATAGTAACACATGCTGCTCTTTACAGTCAGTATAGTAACACCTGCGGCACTTTACAGTCAGTATAGTAACGCACGCTGCACTTTACAGTCAGTATAGTAACACATGCGGCACTTTATAGTCAGTATAGTAACACATGCTGCACTTTACAGTCAGTATAGTAACACATGCTGCACTTTACAGTCAGTATAGTAACACACGCTGCACTTTACAGTCAGTATAGTAACACACGCTGCACTTTACAGTCAGTATAGTAACACATGCTGCACTTTACAGTCAGTATAGTAACACACGCTGCACTTTACAGTCAGTATAGTAACACATGCTGCTCTTTACAGTCAGTATAGTAACACACGCTGCACTTTACAGTCAGTATAGTAACACACGCGACACTTTACAGTCAGTATAGTAACGCACACTGCACTTTACAGTCAGTATAGTAACACACGCTGCACTTTACAGTCAGTACAGTAACACACGCTGCTCTTTACAGTCAGTATAGTAACACATGCGACACTTTACAGTCAGTATAGTAACGCACACTGCACTTTACAGTCAGTATAGTAACACACGCTGCACTTTACAGTCAGTACAGTAACACACGCTGCACTTTACAGTCAGTATAGTAACACATGCGGCACTTTACAGTCAGTATAGTAACACATGCTGCTCTTTACAGTCAGTATAGTAACGCACGCTGCACTTTACAGTCAGTATAGTAACGCACGCTGCACTTTACAGTCAGTATAGTAACACACGCGGCACTTTACAGTCAGTATAGTAACGCACGCTGCACTTTACAGTTAGTATAGTAACGCACGCTGCACTTTACAGTCAGTATAGTAACACACGCTGCACTTTACAGTCAGTATAGTAACACACGCTGCACTTTACAGTCAGTATAGTAACACACACTGCACTTTACAGTCAGTATAGTAACGCACGCTGCACTTTACAGTCAGTATAGTAACACACGCTGCTCTTTACAGTCAGTATAGTAACACATGCAGCACTTTACATTCAGTATAGTAACACATGCGGCACTTTACAGTCAGCATAGTAACACATGCGGCACTTTACAGTCAGTATAGTAACACATGCGGCACTTTACAGTCAGTATAGTAACGCACGCTGCACTTTACAGTCAGTATAGTAACGCACGCTGCACTTTACAGTCAGTATAGTAACACACGCTGCACTTTACAGTCAGTATAGTAACACATGCGGCACTTTACAGTCAGTATAGTAACGCACGCTGCACTTTACAGTCAGTATAGTAACGCACGCTGCAATTTACAGTCAGTATAGTAACACACGCTGCACTTTACAGTCAGTATAGTAACGCACGCTGCGCTTTACAGTCAGTATAGTAACACATGCGGCACTTTACAGTCAGTATAGTAACACATGCTGCTCTTTACAGTCAGTATAGTAACACATGCGGCACTTTACAGTCAGTATAGTAACGCACGCTGCACTTTACAGTCAGTATAGTAACACACGCTGCTCTTTACAGTCAGTATAGTAACACACGCTGCACTTTACAGTCAGTATAGTAACGCACGCTGCACTTTACAGTCAGTATAGTAACACATGCTGCTCTTTACAGTCAGTATAGTAACACATGCGGCACTTTACAGTCAGTATAGTAACACATGCTGCTCTTTACAGTCAGTATAGTAACGCACGCTGCACTTTACAGTCAGTATAGTAACACATGCGGCACTTTACAGTCAGTATAGTAACACATGCTGCTCTTTACAGTCAGTATAGTAACACACGCTGCTCTTTACAGTCAGTATAGTAACGCACGCTGCACTTTACAGTCAGTATAGTAACACACGCTGCACTTTACAGTCAGTATAGTAACACATGCTGCACTTTACAGTCAGTATAGTAACACACGCAGCACTTTACAGTCAGTATAGTAACACACGCAGCACTTTACAGTCAGTATAGTAACACACGCGGCACTTTACAGTCAGTATAGTAACACATGCTGCACTTTACAGTCAGTATAGTAACACACGCTGCACTTTACAGTCAGTATAGTAACACACGCTGCACTTTACAGTCAGTATAGTAACACACGCTGCACTTTACAGTCAGTATAGTAACACACGCTGCACTTTACAGTCAGTATAGTAACACACGCTGCACTTTACAGTCAGTATAGTAACACATGCTGCTCTTTACAGTCAGTATAGTAACACATGCTGCTCTTTACAGTCAGTATAGTAACGCACGGTGCGCTTTACAGTCAGTATAGTAACACATGCGGCACTTTACAGTCAGTATAGTAACACATGCTGCTCTTTACAGTCAGTATAGTAACACATGCGGCACTTTACAGTCAGTATAGTAACGCACGCTGCACTTTACAGTCAGTATAGTAACACACGCTGCTCTTTACAGTCAGTATAGTAACACACGCTGCACTTTACAGTCAGTATAGTAACGCACGCTGCACTTTACAGTCAGTATAGTAATACATGCTGCTCTTTACAGTCAGTATAGTAACACATGCGGCACTTTACAGTCAGTATAGTAACACATGCTGCTCTTTACAGTCAGTATAGTAACGCACGCTGCACTTTACAGTCAGTATAGTAACACATGCGGCACTTTACAGTCAGTATAGTAACACATGCTGCTCTTTACAGTCAGTATAGTAACACACGCTGCTCTTTACAGTCAGTATAGTAACGCACGCTGCACTTTACAGTCAGTATAGTAACACACGCTGCACTTTACAGTCAGTATAGTAACACATGCTGCACTTTACAGTCAGTATAGTAACACACGCAGCACTTTACAGTCAGTATAGTAACACACGCAGCACTTTACAGTCAGTATAGTAACACACGCGGCACTTTACAGTCAGTATAGTAACACATGCTGCACTTTACAGTCAGTATAGTAACACACGCTGCACTTTACAGTCAGTATAGTAACACACGCTGCACTTTACAGTCAGTATAGTAACACACGCTGCACTTTACAGTCAGTATAGTAACACATGCTGCTCTTTACAGTCAGTATAGTAACACACGCTGCACTTTACAGTCAGTATAGTAACGCATGCTGCACTTTACAGTCAGTATAGTAACACACGCTGCTCTTTACAGTCAGTATAGTAACACATGCTGCTCTTTACAGTCAGTATAGTAACGCACGCTGCACTTTACAGTCAGTATAGTAACGCATGCTGCACTTTACAGTCAGTATAGTAACACACGCTGCTCTTTACAGTCAGTATAGTAACACATGCTGCTCTTTACAGTCAGTATAGTAACACATGCGGCACTTTACAGTCAGTATAGTAACACACACTGCACTTTACAGTCAGTATAGTAACACATGCTGCACTTTACAGTCAGTATAGTAACACACGCTGCTCTTTACAGTCAGTATAGTAACACACGCTGCTCTTTATAGTCAGTATAGTAACGCACGCTGCTCTTTACAGTCAGTATAGTAACGCACGCTGCTCTTTACAGTCAGTATAGTAACGCACGCTGCACTTTACAGTCAGTATAGTAACACACTGCTCTTTACAGTCAGTATAGTAACACACGCTGCACTTTACAGTCAGTATAGTAACACACGCTGCACTTTACAGTCAGTATAGTAACACATGCTGCACTTTACAGTCAGTATAGTAACACATGCTGCACTTTACAGTCAGTATAGTAACGCACACTGCACTTTACAGTCAGCATAGTAACACACGCTGCACTTTACAGTCAGTATAGTAACACACACTGCACTTTACAGTCAGTATAGTAACACATGCTGCACTTTACAGTCAGTATAGTAACACACGCTGCACTTTACAGTCAGTATAGTAACACACGCTGCTCTTTACAGTCAGTATAGTAACACATGCTGCTCTTTACAGTCAGTATAGTAACGCATGCTGCTCTTTACAGTCAGTATAGTAACGCACGCTGCACTTTACAGTCAGTATAGTAACACATGCTGCACTTTACAGTCAGTATAGTAACACACGCTGCACTTTACAGTCAGTATAGTAACACACGCTGCACTTTACAGTCAGTATAGTAACACATGCTGCATTTTACAGTCAGTATAGTAACACACACTGCACTTTACAGTCAGTATAGTAACACACACTGCACTTTACAGTCAGTATAGTAACGCACACTGCACTTTACAGTCAGTATAGTAACACATGCTGCACTTTACAGTCAGTATAGTAACGCACGCTGCTCTTTACAGTCAGTATAGTAACGCACGCTGCACTTTACAGTCAGTATAGTAACACATGCTGCACTTTACAGTCAGTATAGTAACGCATGCTGCTCTTTACAGTCAGTATAGTAACACATGCGGCACTTTACAGTCAGTATAGTAACACACGCTGCTCTTTACAGTCAGTATAGTAACACATGCTGCACTTTACAGTCAGTATAGTAACACACGCTGCACTTTACAGTCAGTATAGTAACACATGCTGCACTTTACAGTCAGTATAGTAACACATGCTGCTCTTTACAGTCAGTATAGTAACACACGCTGCACTTTACAGTCAGTATAGTAACACATGCGGCACTTTACAGTCAGTATAGTAACACACGCTGCTCTTTACAGTCAGTATAGTAACACACGCTGCTCTTTACAGTCAGTATAGTAACACACGCTGCACTTTACAGTCAGTATAGTAACACACGCTGCACTTTACAGTCAGTATAGTAACACATGCTGCTCTTTACAGTCAGTATAGTAACACATGCAGCACTTTACAGTCAGTATAGTAACACACGCTGCTCTTTACAGTCAGTATAGTAACACACGCTGCACTTTACAGTCAGTATAGTAACACATGCTGCTCTTTACAGTCAGTATAGTAACGCATGCTGCTCTTTACAGTCAGTATAGTAACACATGCTGCTCTTTACAGTCAGTATAGTAACACATGCAGCACTTTACAGTCAGTATAGTAACACACGCTGCTCTTTACAGTCAGTATAGTAACACACGCTGCACTTTACAGTCAGTATAGTAACACACGCTGCACTTTACAGTCAGTATAGTAACACACGCAGCACTTTACAGTCAGTATAGTAACGCATGCTGCTCTTTACAGTCAGTATAGTAACACATGCAGCACTTTACAGTCAGTATAGTAACACACGCTGCTCTTTACAGTCAGTATAGTAACACACGCTGCACTTTACAGTCAGTATAGTAACACACGCTGCACTTTACAGTCAGTATAGTAACGCACGCTGCACTTTACAGTCAGTATAGTAACACACGGTGAACTTTACAGTCAGTATAGTAACGCACGCTGCACTTTACAGTCAGTATAGTAACACATGCGGCACTTTACAGTCAGTATAGTAACACATGCGGCACTTTACAGTCAGTATAGTAACACACGCTGCACTTTACAGTCAGTATAGTAACGCACGCTGCACTTTACAGTCAGTATAGTAACACATGCGGCACTTTACAGTCAGTATAGTAACGCACGCTGCACTTTACAGTCAGTATAGTAACGCACGCTGCACTTTACAGTCAGTATAGTAACACACGCTGCACTTTACAGTCAGTATAGTAACACGCTGCACTTCACAGTCAGTATAGTAATGCACGCTGCACTTTACAGTCAGTTTAGTAACACATGTGGCACTTTACAGTCAGTATAGTAACACACGCTGCACTTTACAGTCAGTATAGTAACACACGCTGCACTTTACAGTCAGTATAGTAACACATGCTGCATTTTACAGTCAGTATAGTAACACACACTGCACTTTACAGTCAGTATAGTAACACACACTGCACTTTACAGTCAGTATAGTAACGCACACTGCACTTTACAGTCAGTATAGTAACACATGCTGCACTTTACAGTCAGTATAGTAACGCACGCTGCTCTTTACAGTCAGTATAGTAACGCACGCTGCACTTTACAGTCAGTATAGTAACACACGCTGCACTTTACAGTCAGTATAGTAACACATGCGGCACTTTACAGTCAGTATAGTAACGCACGCTGCACTTTACAGTCAGTATAGTAACGCACGCTGCACTTTACAGTCAGTATAGTAACACACGCTGCACTTTACAGTCAGTATAGTAACACGCTGCACTTCACAGTCAGTATAGTAATGCACGCTGCACTTTACAGTCAGTATAGTAACACATGCTGCACTTTACAGTCAGTATAGTAACACACGCTGCACTTTACAGTCAGTATAGTAACACACGCTGCACTTTACAGTCAGTATAGTAACACATGCTGCATTTTACAGTCAGTATAGTAACACACACTGCACTTTACAGTCAGTATAGTAACACACACTGCACTTTACAGTCAGTATAGTAACGCACACTGCACTTTACAGTCAGTATAGTAACACATGCTGCACTTTACAGTCAGTATAGTAACGCACGCTGCTCTTTACAGTCAGTATAGTAACGCACGCTGCACTTTACAGTCAGTATAGTAACACATGCTGCACTTTACAGTCAGTATAGTAACGCATGCTGCTCTTTACAGTCAGTATAGTAACACATGCGGCACTTTACAGTCAGTATAGTAACACACGCTGCTCTTTACAGTCAGTATAGTAACACATGCTGCACTTTACAGTCAGTATAGTAACACACGCTGCACTTTACAGTCAGTATAGTAACACATGCTGCACTTTACAGTCAGTATAGTAACACATGCTGCTCTTTACAGTCAGTATAGTAACACACGCTGCACTTTACAGTCAGTATAGTAACACATGCGGCACTTTACAGTCAGTATAGTAACACACGCTGCTCTTTACAGTCAGTATAGTAACACACGCTGCTCTTTACAGTCAGTATAGTAACACACGCTGCACTTTACAGTCAGTATAGTAACACACGCTGCACTTTACAGTCAGTATAGTAACACATGCTGCTCTTTACAGTCAGTATAGTAACACATGCAGCACTTTACAGTCAGTATAGTAACACACGCTGCTCTTTACAGTCAGTATAGTAACACACGCTGCACTTTACAGTCAGTATAGTAACACATGCTGCTCTTTACAGTCAGTATAGTAACGCATGCTGCTCTTTACAGTCAGTATAGTAACACATGCTGCTCTTTACAGTCAGTATAGTAACACATGCAGCACTTTACAGTCAGTATAGTAACACACGCTGCTCTTTACAGTCAGTATAGTAACACACGCTGCACTTTACAGTCAGTATAGTAACACACGCTGCACTTTACAGTCAGTATAGTAACACACGCAGCACTTTACAGTCAGTATAGTAACGCATGCTGCTCTTTACAGTCAGTATAGTAACACATGCAGCACTTTACAGTCAGTATAGTAACACACGCTGCTCTTTACAGTCAGTATAGTAACACACGCTGCACTTTACAGTCAGTATAGTAACACACGCTGCACTTTACAGTCAGTATAGTAACGCACGCTGCACTTTACAGTCAGTATAGTAACACACGGTGAACTTTACAGTCAGTATAGTAACGCACGCTGCACTTTACAGTCAGTATAGTAACACATGCGGCACTTTACAGTCAGTATAGTAACACATGCGGCACTTTACAGTCAGTATAGTAACACACGCTGCACTTTACAGTCAGTATAGTAACGCACGCTGCACTTTACAGTCAGTATAGTAACACATGCGGCACTTTACAGTCAGTATAGTAACGCACGCTGCACTTTACAGTCAGTATAGTAACGCACGCTGCACTTTACAGTCAGTATAGTAACACACGCTGCACTTTACAGTCAGTATAGTAACACGCTGCACTTCACAGTCAGTATAGTAATGCACGCTGCACTTTACAGTCAGTTTAGTAACACATGTGGCACTTTACAGTCAGTATAGTAACGCACGCTGCACTTTACAGTCAGTATAGTAACACATGCTGCTCTTTACAGTCAGTATAGTAACACATGCGGCACTTTATAGTCAGTATAGTAACACACGCTGCACTTTACAGTCAGTATAGTAACACATGCTGCTCTTTACAGTCAGTATAGTAACACACGCTGCACTTTACAGTCAGTATAGTAACACACGCTGCACTTTACAGTCAGTATAGTAACACATGCTGCTCTTTACAGTCAATATAGTAACACATGCTGCACTTTACAGTCAGTATAGTAACGCACGCTGCTCTTTACAGTCAGTATAGTAACACATGCTGCACTTTACAGTCAGTATAGTAACGCACGCTGCACTTTACAGTCAGTATAGTAACACATGCTGCACTTTACAGTCAGTATAGTAACACATGCTGCACTTTACAGTCAGTATAGTAACACATGCGGCTCTTTACAGTCAGTATAGTAACACATGCTGCACTTTACAGTCAGTATAGTAACACGTGCTGCACTTTACAGTCAGTATAGTAACGCATGCTGCTCTTTACAGTCAGTATAGTAACGCACGCTGCTCTTTACAGTCAGTATAGTAACACATGCGGCACTTTACAGTCAGTATAGTAACACAAGCTGCACTTTACAGTCAGTATAGTAACGCACGCTGCTCTTTACAGTCAGTATAGTAACGCATGCGGCACTTTACAGTCAGTATAGTAACACACGCTGCACTTTACAGTCAGTATAGTAACGCATGCGGCACTTTACAGTCAGTATAGTAACACATGCAGCACTTTACAGTCAGTATAGTAACACACCCTGCACTTTACAGTCAGTATAGTAACGCATGCGGCACTTTACAGTCAGTATAGTAACACATGCAGCACTTTACAGTCAGTATAGTAACACACGCTGCACTTTACAGTCAGTATAGTAACACACGCTGCACTTTACAGTCAGTATAGTAACGCACGCTGCACTTTACAGTCAGTATAGTAACACATGCTGCACTTTACAGTCAGTATAGTAATGCACGCTGCACTTTACAGTCAGTATAGTAACACATGCGGCACTTTACAGTCAGTATAGTAACACATGCAGCACTTTACAGTCAGTATAGTAACACATGCAGCACTTTACAGTCAGTATAGTAACACATGCGCCACTTTACAGTCAGTATAGTAACACACGCGGCACTTTACAGTCAGTATAGTAACACAGGCTGCACTTTACAGTCAGTATAGTAACACATGCGGCACTTTACAGTAAGTATAGTAACACATGCGGCACTTTACAGTCAGTATAGTAACACACGCGGCACTTTACAGTCAGTATAGTAACACAGGCTGCACTTTACAGTCAGTATAGTAACACATGCGGCACTTTACAGTCAGTATAGTAACACATGCGGCACTTTACAGTCAGTATAGTAACACACGCGGCACTTTACAGTCAGTATAGTAACACAGGCTGCACTTTACAGTCAGTATAGTAACACAGGCTGCACTTTACAGTCAGTATAGTAACACATGCGCCACTTTACAGTCAGTATAGTAACACACGCGGCACTTTACAGTCAGTATAGTAACACAGGCTGCACTTTACAGTCAGTATAGTAACACATGCGGCACTTTACAGTAAGTATAGTAACACATGCGGCACTTTACAGTCAGTATAGTAACACACGCGGCACTTTACAGTCAGTATAGTAACACAGGCTGCACTTTACAGTCAGTATAGTAACACATGCGGCACTTTACAGTCAGTATAGTAACACATGCGGCACTTTACAGTCAGTATAGTAACACACGCGCCACTTTACAGTCAGTATAGTAACACAGGCTGCACTTTACAGTCAGTATAGTAACACAGGCTGCACTTTACAGTCAGTATAGTAACACACGCTGCACTTTACAGTCAGTATAGTAACACATGCGGCTCTTTACAGTCAGTATAGTAACGCACGCTGCACTTTACAGTCAGTATAGTAACGCACGCTGCACTTTACAGTCAGTATAGTAACGCACGCTGCACTTTACAGTCAGTATAGTAACGCATGCGGCACTTTACAGTCAGTATAGAAACACACGCGGCACTTTACAGTCAGTATAGTAACACACGCTGCACTTTACAGTCAGTATAGTAACACATGCTGCACTTTACAGTCAGTATAGTAACACATGCTGCACTTTACAGTCAGTATAGTAACACACGGTGCACTTTACAGTCAGTATAGTAACACATGCGGCACTTTACAGTCAGTATAGTAACACATGCTGCACTTTACAGTCAGTATAGTAACACACGCTGCACTTTACAGTCAGTATAGTAACACATCGGCACTTTACAGTCAGTATAGTAACACACGGTGCACTTTACAGTCAGTATAGTAACACATGCGGCACTTTACAGTCAGTATAGTAACACATGCTGCACTTTACAGTCAGTATAGTAACACACGCTGCACTTTACAGTCAGTATAGTAACGCACGCTGCACTTTACAGTCAGTATAGTAACACATCGCCACTTTACAGTCAGTATAGTAACGCACGCTGCTCTTTACAGTCAGTATAGTAACACATCGCCACTTTACAGTCAGTATAGTAACGCACGCTGCTCTTTACAGTCAGTATAGTAACGCATGCTGCTCTTTACAGTCAGTATAGTAACACATGCTGCTCTTTATAGTCAGTATAGTAACACATGCTGCACTTTACAGTCAGTATAGTAACACATGCTGCACTTTACAGTCAGTATAGTAACGCACGCTGCTCTTTACAGTCAGTATAGTAACACATGCTGCACTTTACAGTCAGTATAGTAACACACGCTGCACTTTACAGTCAGTATAGTAACTCATGCTGCACTTTACAGTCAGTATAGTAACACACGCTGCACTTTACAGTCAGTATAGTAACACATGCTGCACTTTACAGTCAGTATAGTAACACACGCTGCACTTTACAATCAGTATAGTAACACACGCTGCTCTTTACAGTCAGTATAGTAACGCACGCGGCACTTTACAGTCAGTATAGTAACGCACGCTGCACTTTACAGTCAGTATAGTAACGCACGCTACACTTTACAGTCAGTATAGTAACACATGCTGCACTTTACAGTCAGTATAGTAACGCACGCTGCTCTTTACAGTCAGTATAGTAACGCATGCTGCTCTTTACAGTCAGTATAGTAACGCACGCTGCTCTTTACAGTCAGTATAGTAACACACGCTGCACTTTACAGTCAGTATAGTAACACACGCTGCACTTTACAGTCAGTATAGTAACGCGTGCTGCACTTTACAGTCAGTATAGTAACACATGCGGCACTTTACAGTCAGTATAGTAACACATGCGGCACTTTACAGTCAGTATAGTAAAGCACGCTGCTCTTTACAGTCAGTATAGTAACGCATGCGGCACTTTACAGTCAGTATAGTAACACATGCTGCTCTTTACAGTCAGTATAGTAACACACGCTGCACTTTACAGTCAGTATAGTAACGCATGCGGCACTTTACAGTCAGTATAGTAACACACGCAGCACTTTACAGTCAGTATAGTAACACATGCTGCACTTTACAGTTAGTATAGTAACACACGCTGCACTTTACAGTCAGTATAGTAACACATGCTGCACTTTACAGTTAGTATAGTAACACACGCTGCTCTTTACAGTCAGTATAGTAACGCACGCTGCACTTTACAGTCAGTATAGTAACGCACGCTGCTCTTTACAGTCAGTATAGTAACACATGCTGCTCTTTACAGTCAGTATAGTAACACATGCGGCACTTTACAGTCAGTATAGTAACACACGCGGCACTTTACAGTCAGTATAGTAACACACGCGGCACCTTACAGTCAGTATAGTAATGCATGCTGCTCTTTACAGTCAGTATAGTAACACATGCTGCTCTTTACAGTCAGTATAGTAACGCACGCTGCTCTTTACAGTCAGTATAGTAACACATGCTGCACTTTACAGTCAGTATAGTAACACATGCTGCACTTTACAGTCAGTATAGTAACACATGCGGCACTTTACAGTCAGTATAGTAACGCATGCTGCTCTTTACAGTCAGTATAGTAACACACGCTGCACTTTACAGTCAGTATAGTAACACATGCT
The DNA here is from genome assembly GCF_050947455.1 of Rhinoderma darwinii. Classification (NCBI taxonomy): domain Eukaryota; kingdom Metazoa; phylum Chordata; class Amphibia; order Anura; family Rhinodermatidae; genus Rhinoderma; species Rhinoderma darwinii. The sequence goes on from NW_027461876.1 coordinate 44,323, forward strand.
GCACTTTACAGTCAGTATAGTAACGCACGCTGCACTTTACAGTCAGTATAGTAACACACGCTGCACTTTACAGTCAGTATAGTAACACATGCTGCTCTTTACAGTCAGTATAGTAACGCATGCTGCACTTTACAGTCAGTATAGTAACACATGCTGCACTTTACAGTCAGTATAGTAACACATGCTGCACTTTACAGTCAGTATAGTACTGCACGCTGCACTTTACAGTCAGTATAGTAACACATGCGGCACTTTACAGTCAGTATAGTAACACATGCGGCACTTTACAGTCAGTATAGTAACACATGCTGCACTTTACAGTCAGTATAGTAACACACGCTGCACTTTACAGTCAGTATAGTAACACATGCTGCACTTTACAGTCAGTATAGTAACACATGCTGCACTTTACAGTCAGTATAGTAACACATGCGGCACTTTACAGTCAGTATAGTAACACATGCTGCTCTTTACAGTCAGTATAGTAACGCATGCTGCACTTTACAGTCAGTATAGTAACACATGCGGCACTTTACAGTCAGTATAGTAACACATGCGTCACTTTACAGTCAGTATAGTAACACATGCTGCTCTTTACAGTCAGTATAGTAACACACGCTGCACTTTACAGTCAGTATAGTAACGCATGCTGCACTTTACAGTCAGTATAGTAACGCACGCTGCACTTTATAGTCAGTATACTAACACATGCGGCACTTTACAGTCAGTATAGTAACACATGCTGCACTTTACAGTCAGTATAGTAACACCTGCGGCACTTTACAGTCAGTATAGTAACACACGCTGCACTTTACAGTCAGTATAGTAACACATGCAGCACTTTACAGTCAGTATAGTAACACCTGCGGCACTTTACAGTCAGTATAGTAACACACGCTGCTCTTTACAGTCAGTGTAGTAACACACGCTGCACTTTACAGTCAGTATAGTAACACATGCAGCATTTTACAGTCAGTATAGTAACACACGCTGCACTTTACAGTCAGTATAGCAAACGCGTGCTGCACTTTACAGTCAGTATAGTAACACACGCTGCACTTTACAGTCAGTATAGTAACGCGTGCTGCACTTTACAGTCAGTATAGTAACACATGCTGCTCTTTACAGTCAGTATAGTAACGCATGCTGCACTTTACAGTCAGTATAGTAACACATGCGGCACTTTACAGTCAGTATAGTAACACATGCGTCACTTTACAGTCAGTATAGTAACACATGCTGCTCTTTACAGTCAGTATAGTAACACACGCTGCACTTTACAGTCAGTATAGTAACGCATGCTGCACTTTACAGTCAGTATAGTAACGCACGCTGCACTTTATAGTCAGTATACTAACACATGCGGCACTTTACAGTCAGTATAGTAACACATGCTGCACTTTACAGTCAGTATAGTAACACCTGCGGCACTTTACAGTCAGTATAGTAACACACGCTGCACTTTACAGTCAGTATAGTAACACATGCAGCACTTTACAGTCAGTATAGTAACACCTGCGGCACTTTACAGTCAGTATAGTAACACACGCTGCTCTTTACAGTCAGTGTAGTAACACACGCTGCACTTTACAGTCAGTATAGTAACACATGCAGCATTTTACAGTCAGTATAGTAACACACGCTGCACTTTACAGTCAGTATAGTAACGCGTGCTGCACTTTACAGTCAGTATAGTAACACACGCTGCACTTTACAGTCAGTATAGTAACGCGTGCTGCACTTTACAGTCAGTATAGTAACACATGCGGCACTTTACAGTCAGTATAGTAAAGCACGCTGCTCTTTACAGTCAGTATAGTAACGCATGCGGCACTTTACAGTCAGTATAGTAACACATGCTGCTCTTTACAGTCAGTATAGTAACACACGCTGCACTTTACAGTCAGTATAGTAACGCATGCGGCACTTTACAGTCAGTATAGTAACACACGCTGCACTTTACAGTCAGTATAGTAACACATGCTGCACTTTACAGTTAGTATAGTAACACACGCTGCTCTTTACAGTCAGTATAGTAACGCACGCTGCACTTTACAGTCAGTATAGTAACGCACGCTGCTCTTTACAGTCAGTATAGTAACACATGCTGCTCTTTACAGTCAGTATAGTAACACATGCGGCACTTTACAGTCAGTATAGTAACACACGCGGCACTTTACAGTCAGTATAGTAACACACGCGGCACTTTACAGTCAGTATAGTAATGCATGCTGCTCTTTACAGTCAGTATAGTAACACATGCTGCTCTTTACAGTCAGTATAGTAACGCACGCTGCTCTTTACAGTCAGTATAGTAACACATGCTGCACTTTACAGTCAGTATAGTAACACATGCTGCACTTTACAGTCAGTATAGTAACACATGCGGCACTTTACAGTCAGTATAGTAACGCATGCTGCTCTTTACAGTCAGTATAGTAACACACGCTGCACTTTACAGTCAGTATAGTAACACATGCTGCACTTTACAGTCAGTATAGTAATACATGCTGCTCTTTACAGTCAGTATAGTAACACATGCTGCTCTTTACAGTCAGTATAGTAACGCATGCTGCACTTTACAGTCAGTATAGTAACACATGCTGCACTTTACAGTCAGTATAGTAACACATGCTGCACTTTACAGTCAGTATAGTACTGCACGCTGCACTTTACAGTCAGTATAGTAACACATGCGGCACTTTACAGTCAGTATAGTAACACATGCGGCACTTTACAGTCAGTATAGTAACACATGCTGCACTTTACAGTCAGTATAGTAACACACGCTGCACTTTACAGTCAGTATAGTAACACATGCTGCACTTTACAGTCAGTATAGTAACACATGCTGCACTTTACAGTCAGTATAGTAACACATGCGGCACTTTACAGTCAGTATAGTAACACATGCTGCTCTTTACAGTCAGTATAGTAACGCATGCTGCACTTTACAGTCAGTATAGTAACACATGCGGCACTTTACAGTCAGTATAGTAACACATGCGTCACTTTACAGTCAGTATAGTAACACATGCTGCTCTTTACAGTCAGTATAGTAACACACGCTGCACTTTACAGTCAGTATAGTAACGCATGCTGCACTTTACAGTCAGTATAGTAACGCACGCTGCACTTTATAGTCAGTATACTAACACATGCGGCACTTTACAGTCAGTATAGTAACACATGCTGCACTTTACAGTCAGTATAGTAACACCTGCGGCACTTTACAGTCAGTATAGTAACACACGCTGCACTTTACAGTCAGTATAGTAACACATGCAGCACTTTACAGTCAGTATAGTAACACCTGCGGCACTTTACAGTCAGTATAGTAACACACGCTGCACTTTACAGTCAGTATAGTAACACCTGCGGCACTTTACAGTCAGTATAGTAACGCACGCTGCACTTTACAGTCAGTATAGTAACACATGCGGCACTTTACAGTCAGTATAGTAACACACGCTGCACTTTACAGTCAGTATAGTAATGCACGCTGCACTTTACAGTCAGTATAGTAACACATGCTGCACTTTACAGTCAGTATAGTAACACATGCTGCACTTTACAGTCAGTATAGTAACACATGCGGCACTTTACAGTCAGTATAGTAACACACGCTGCACTTTACAGTCAGTATAGTAACACATGCTGCTCTTTACAGTCAGTATAGTAACACATGCTGCACTTTACAGTCAGTATAGTAACACACGCTGCACTTTACAGTCAGTATAGTAACACATGCTGCACTTTACAGTCAGTATAGTAACGCACGCTGCTCTTTACAGTCAGTATAGTAACACATGCTGCACTTTACAGTCAGTATAGTAACACATGCGGCACTTTACAGTCAGTATAGTAACACATGCTGCACTTTACAGTCAGTATAGTAACACACGCTGCACTTTACAGTCAGTATAGTAACACACGCTGCACTTTACAGTCAGTATAGTAACACACGCTGCTCTTTACAGTCAGTAAAGTAACACATGCTGCACTTTACAGTCAGTATAGTAACACATGCGGCACTTTATAGTCAGTATAGTAACACACGCTGCTCTTTACAGTCAGTATAGTAACACATGCGGCACTTTACAGTCAGTATAGTAACACACGCTGCACTTTACAGTCAGTATAGTAACACATGCTGCACTTTACAGTCAGTATAGTAACACATGCTGCACTTTACAGTCAGTATAGTAACACATGCTGCTCTTTACAGTCAGTATAGTAACACATGCGGCACTTTACAGTCAGTATAGTAACACATGCTGCACTTTACAGTCAGTATAGTAACACATGCTGCACTTTACAGTCAGTATAGTAACACATGCGCCACTTTACAGTCAGTATAGTAACACATGCTGCACTTTACAGTCAGTATAGTAACGCACGCTGCACTTTACAGTCAGTATAGTAACGCACGCTGCACTTTACAGTCAGTATAGTAACACACGCTGCACTTTACAGTCAGTATAGTAACACATGCGGCTCTTTACAGTCAGTATAGTAACGCATGCTGCACTTTACAGTCAGTATAGTAACACACGCTGCACTTTACAGTCAGTATAGTAACGCGTGCTGCACTTTACAGTCAGTATAGTAACACACGCTGCACTTTACAGTCAGTATAGTAACGCACGCTGCACTTTACAGTCAGTATAGTAACACATGCGGCACTTTACAGTCAGTATAGTAACACATGCGGCACTTTACAGTCAGTATAGTAATACATGCGGCACTTTACAGTCAGTATAGTAACGCACGCTGCTCTTTACAGTCAGTATAGTAACACATGCTGCTCTTTACAGTCAGTATAGTAACGCACGCTGCACTTTACAGTCAGTATAGTAACACATGCGGCACTTTACAGTCAGTATAGTAAAGCACGCTGCTCTTTACAGTCAGTATAGTAACACATGCGGCACTTTACAGTCAGTATAGTAACACATGCGGCACTTTACAGTCAGTATAGTAACACATGCTGCTCTTTACAGTCAGTATAGTAACGCACGCTGCTCTTTACAGTCAGTATAGTAACACATGCTGCTCTTTACAGTCAGTATAGTAACGCACGCTGCACTTTACAGTCAGTATAGTAACGCACGCTGCACTTTACAGTCAGTATAGTAACACATGCGGCACTTTACAGTCAGTATAGTAAAGCACGCTGCTCTTTACAGTCAGTATAGTAACGCATGCGGCACTTTACAGTCAGTATAGTAACACATGCTGCACTTTACAGTCAGTATAGTAACGCATGCGGCACTTTAAAGTCAGTATAGTAACACACACTGCACTTTACAGTCAGTATAGTAACACATGCTGCACTTTACAGTTAGTATAGTAACACACGCTGCTCTTTACAGTCAGTATAGTAACACACGCGGCACTTTACAGTCAGTATAGTAACGCATGCTGCTCTTTACAGTCAGTATAGTAACACACGCTGCACTTTACAGTCAGTATAGTAACACATGCTGAACTTTACAGTTAGTATAGTAACACATGCTGCTCTTTACAGTCAGTATAGTAACACACGCTGCTCTTTACAGTCAGTATAGTAACACACGCGGCACTTTACAGTCAGTATAGTAACGCATGCTGCTCTTTACAGTCAGTATAGTAACACACGCTGCACTTTACAGTCAGTATAGTAACGCATGCTGCACTTTACAGTCAGTATAGTAAAACATGCGGCACTTTACAGTCAGTATAGTAAAACATGCGGCACTTTACAGTCAGTATAGTAACGCACGCTGCTCTTTACAGTCAGTATAGTAACACATGCGGCACTTTACAGTCAGTATAGTAACACATGCGGCACTTTACAGTCAGTATAGTAACGCATGCTGCACTTTACAGTCAGTATAGTAACACATGCTGCACTTTACAGTCAGTATAGTAACACATGCTGCTCTTTACAGTCAGTATAGTAACACATGCTGCACTTTACAGTCAGTATAGTAACACATGCTGCTCTTTACAGTCAGTATAGTAACACACGCTGCTCTTTACAGTCAGTATAGTAACGCACGCTGCTCTTTACAGTCAGTATAGTAACACATGCTGCACTTTACAGTCAGTATAGTAACACACGCTGCACTTTACAGTCAGTATAGTAACACACGCTGCCCTTTACAGTCAGTATAGTAACGCACGCTGCACTTTACAGTCAGTATAGTAACGCACGCTGCACTTTACAGTCAGTATAGTAACACATGCTGCTCTTTACAGTCAGTATAGTAATACATGCGGCACTTTACAGTCAGTATAGTAACGCACGCTGCACTTTACAGTCAGTATAGTAACACACGCTGCTCTTTACAGTCAGTATAGTAACACATGCAGCACTTTACAGTCAGTATAGTAACACATGCTGCACTTTACAGTCAGTATAGTAATGCACGCTGCACTTTACAGTCAGTATAGTAACGCACGCTGCACTTTACAGTCAGTATAGTAACACATGCTGCTCTTTACAGTCAGTATAGTAATACATGCGGCACTTTACAGTCAGTATAGTAACGCACGCTGCACTTTACAGTCAGTATAGTAACACATGCTGCTCTTTACAGTCAGTATAGTAACGCACGCTGCACTTTACAGTCAGTATAGTAACACATGCTGCACTTTACAGTCAGTATAGTAACACACGCTGCACTTTACAGTCAGTATAGTAACACATGCGGCACTTTACAGTCAGTATAGTAACACATGCTGCACTTTACAGTCAGTATAGTAACACACGCTGCACTTTACAGTCAGTATAGTAACACATGCTGCACTTTACAGTCAGTATAGTAACACATGCTGCTCTTTACAGTCAGTATAGTAACACATGCGGCACTTTACAGTCAGTATAGTAACACATGCTGCTCTTTACAGTCAGTATAGTAACACATGCGCCACTTTACAGTCAGTATAGTAACACATGCTGCACTTTACAGTCAGTATAGTAACGCACGCTGCACTTTACAGTCAGTATAGTAACACACGCTGCACTTTACAGTCAGTATAGTAACACATGCTGCTCTTTACAGTCAGTATAGTAACACACGCTGCACTTTACAGTCAGTATAGTAACACATGCTGCACTTTACAGTCAGTATAGTAACACACGCTGCACTTTACAGTCAGTATAGTAACACATGCTGCACTTTACAGTCAGTATAGTAACACATGCGGCACTTTACAGTCAGTATAGTAACACATGCTGCTCTTTACAGTCAGTATAGTAACACACGCTGCACTTTACAGTCAGTATAGTAACGCACGCTGCTCTTTACAGTCAGTATAGTAACGCACGCTGCACTTTACAGTCAGTATAGTAACACACGCTGCACTTTACAGTCAGTATAGTAACACACGCTGCTCTTTACAGTCAGTATAGTAACACATGCTGCTCTTTACAGTCAGTATAGTAACACACGCTGCACTTTACAGTCAGTATAGTAACACATGCGGCACTTTACAGTCAGTATAGTAACACATGCTGCACTTTACAGTCAGTATAGTAGCACACGCTGCACTTTACAGTCAGTATAGTAACGCACGCTGCACTTTACAGTCAGTATAGTAACGCACGCTGCACTTTACAGTCAGTATAGTAACACACGCTGCACTTTACAGTCAGTATAGTAACACACGCTGCACTTTACAGTCAGTATAGTAACACATGCGGCACTTTACAGTCAGTATAGTAATGCACGCTGCACTTTACAGTCAGTATAGTAACACATGCAGCACTTTACAGTCAGTATAGTAACACACGCTGCACTTTACAGTCAGTATAGTAACGCACGCTGCACTTTACAGTCAGTATAGTAACAGACGCTGCACTTTACAGTCAGTATAGTAACACACGCTGCACTTTACAGTCAGTATAGTAACAGACGCTGCACTTTAGTCAGTATAGTAACGCACTCTGCTCTTTACAGTCAGTATAGTAACACACGCTGCTCTTTACAGTCAGTATAGTAACACATGCAGCACTTTACAGTCAGTATAGTAACACATGCTGCACTTTACAGTCAGTATAGTAACGCACGCTGCACTTTACAGTCAGTATAGTAACGCACGCTGCACTTTACAGTCAGTATAGTAACACATGCTGCTCTTTACAGTCAGTATAGTAATACATGCGGCACTTTACAGTCAGTATAGTAACGCACGCTGCACTTTACAGTCAGTATAGTAACACATGCGGCACTTTACAGTCAGTATAGTAACACATGCTGCACTTTACAGTCAGTATAGTAACACACGCTGCACTTTACAGTCAGTATAGTAACACATGCTGCACTTTACAGTCAGTATAGTAACACATGTTGCTCTTTACAGTCAGTATAGTAACACATGCGCCACTTTACACTCAGTATAGTAACACATGCTGCTCTTTACAGTCAGTATAGTAACACATGCGGCACTTTACAGTCAGTATAGTAACAAATGCTGCTCTTTACAGTCAGTATAGTAACACATGCTGCTCTTTACAGTCAGTATAGTAACACACGCTGCACTTTACAGTCAGTATAGTAACACATGCTGCACTTTACAGTCAGTATAGTAACACACGCTGCACTTTACAGTCAGTATAGTAACACATGCTGCACTTTACAGTCAGTATAGTAACACATGCGGCACTTTACAGTCAGTATAGTAACACATGCTGCTCTTTACAGTCAGTATAGTAACACACGCTGCACTTTACAGTCAGTATAGTAACGCACGCTGCTCTTTACAGTCAGTATAGTAACGCACGCTGCACTTTACAGTCAGTATAGTAACACACGCTGCACTTTACAGTCAGTATAGTAACACACGCTGCTCTTTACAGTCAGTATAGTAACACATGCTGCTCTTTACAGTCAGTATAGTAACACACGCTGCACTTTACAGTCAGTATAGTAACACACGCTGCTCTTTACAGTCAGTATAGTAACACATGCTGCACTTTACAGTCAGTATAGTAACACATGCTGCTCTTTACAGTCAGTATAGTAACACACGCTGCACTTTACAGTCAGTATAGTAACACACGCTGCACTTTACAGTCAGTATAGTAACACACGCTGCACTTTACAGTCAGTATAGTAACACACGCTGCACTTTACAGTCAGTATAGTAACACACGCGGCACTTTACAGTCAGTATAGTAACACATGCGGCACTTTACAGTCAGTATAGTAACACATGCTGCACTTTACAGTCAGTATAGTAGCACACGCTGCACTTTACAGTCAGTATAGTAACGCACGCTGCACTTTACAGTCAGTATAGTAACGCACGCTGCACTTTACAGTCAGTATAGTAACACACGCTGCACTTTACAGTCAGTATAGTAACACACGCTGCACTTTACAGTCAGTATAGTAACACATGCGGCACTTTACAGTCAGTATAGTAATGCACGCTGCACTTTACAGTCAGTATAGTAACACATGCGGCACTTTACAGTCAGTATAGTAACGCACGCTGCACTTTACAGTCAGTATAGTAACACATGCTGCACTTTACAGTCAGTATAGTAACACACGCTGCACTTTACAGTCAGTATAGTAACACACGCTGCACTTTACAGTCAGTATAGTAACACACGCTGCACTTTACAGTCAGTATAGTAACACACGCTGCTCTTTACAGTCAGTATAGTAACACATGCTGCTCTTTAGTCAGTATAGTAACACACGCTGCACTTTACAGTCAGTATAGTAACACACGCTGCACTTTACAGTCAGTATAGTAACACATGCTGCTCTTTACAGTCAGTATAGTAACGCACGCTGCACTTTACAGTCAGTATAGTAACACATGCTGCACTTTACAGTCAGTATAGTAACACATGCGCCACTTTACAGTCAGTATAGTAACACATGCTGCTCTTTACAGTCAGTATAGTAACACGCTGCACTTTACAGTCAGTATAGTAACACATGCTGCTCTTTACAGTCAGTATAGTAATACATGCGGCACTTTACAGTCAGTATAGTAACACATGCTGCACTTTACAGTCAGTATAGTAACACATGCGGCACTTTACAGTCAGTATAGTAACACACGCTGCACTTTACAGTCAGTATAGTAACACACGCTGCACTTTGCAGTCAGTATAGTAACGCACGCTGCACTTTACAGTCAGTATAGTAACACACGCTGCACTTTACAGTCAGTATAGTAACACACGCGGCACTTTACAGTCAGTATAGTAACACACGCTGCACTTTACAGTCAGTATAGTAACACACGCTGCACTTTACAGTCAGTATAGTAACACACGCTGCACTTTACAGTCAGTATATTAACACACGCTGCACTTTACAGTCAGTATAGTAACGCACGCTGCACTTTACAGTCAGTATAGTAACACACGCTGCACTTTACAGTCAGTATAGTAACACACGCTGCACTTTACAGTCAGTATAGTAACACACGCTGCACTTTGCAGTCAGTATAGTAACGCACGCTGCACTTTACGGTCAGTATAGTAACACACGCTGCACTTTACAGTCAGTATAGTAACACACGCTGCACTTTACAGTCAGTATAGTAACACACGCTGCACTTTACAGTCAGTATAGTAACACACGCGGCACTTTACAGTCAGTATAGTAACACACACTGCACTTTACAGTCAGTATAGTAACACACGCTGCACTTTACAGTCAGTATAGTAACGCACGCTGCACTTTACAGTCAGTATAGTAACACACGCTGCACTTTACAGTCAGTATAGTAACACATGCTGCTCTTTACAGTCAGTATAGTAACACACGCTGCACTTTACAGTCAGTATAGTAACACATGCTGCTCTTTACAGTCAGTATAGTAACACACGCTGCTCTTTACAGTCAGTATAGTAACACACGCTGCACTTTACAGTCAGTATAGTAACACATGCTGCTCTGTACAGTCAGTATAGTAATACACGCTGCACTTTACAGTCAGTATAGTAACGCATGCTGCTCTTTACAGTCAGTATAGTAACACACGCTGCTCTGTACAGTCAGTATAGTAACGCACGCTGCACTTTACAGTCAGTATAGTAACACACGCTGCACTTTACAGTCAGTATAGTAACACATGCGGCACTTTACTGTCAGTATAGTAACACACGCTGCACTTTACAGTCAGTATAGTAATACATGCGGCACTTTACAGTCAATATAGTAACGCATGCTGCTCTTTACAGTCAGTATAGTAACACACGCTGCACTTTACAGTCAGTATAGTAACACACGCTGCACTTTAAAGTCAGTATAGTAACGCACGCTGCACTTTACAGTCAGTATAGTAACACACGCTGATCTTTACAGTCAGTATAGTAACACACGCTGCACTTTACAGTCAGTATAGTAACGCACGCTGCTCTTTACAGTCAGTATAGTAACACATGCAGCACTTTACAGTCAGTATAGTAACGCACGCTGCTCTTTACAGTCAGTATAGTAACACATGCAGCACTTTACAGTCAGTATAGTAACACACGCTGCACTTTACAGTCAGTATAGTAACGCACGCTGCACTTTACAGTCAGTATAGTAACACACGCTGCACTTTAGTCAGTATAGTAACGCACTCTGCTCTTTACAGTCAGTATAGTAACACACGCTGCTCTTTACAGTCAGTATAGTAACACATGCAGCACTTTACAGTCAGTATAGTAACACATGCAGCACTTTACAGTCAGTATAGTAACACACGCTGCACTTTACAGTCAGTATAGTAACACACGCTGCCCTTTACAGTCAGTATAGTAACGCACGCTGCACTTTACAGTCAGTATAGTAACGCACGCTGCACTTTACAGTCAGTATAGTAACACATGCTGCTCTTTACAGTCAGTATAGTAATACATGCGGCACTTTACAGTCAGTATAGTAACGCACGCTGCACTTTACAGTCAGTATAGTAACACATGCGGCACTTTACAGTCAGTATAGTAACACATGCTGCACTTTACAGTCAGTATAGTAACACACGCTGCACTTTACAGTCAGTATAGTAACACATGCTGCACTTTACAGTCAATATAGTAACACATGTTGCTCTTTACAGTCAGTATAGTAACACATGCGCCACTTTACAGTCAGTATAGTAACACATGCTGCTCTTTACAGTCAGTATAGTAACACATGCGGCATTTTACAGTCAGTATAGTAACACATGCTGCTCTTTACAGTCAGTATAGTAACACATGCTGCTCTTTACAGTCAGTATAGTAACGCACGCTGCACTTTACAGTCAGTATAGTAACACATGCGGCACTTTACAGTCAGTATAGTAACACATGCTGCTCTTTACAGTCAGTATAGTAACACATGCTGCTCTTTACAGTCAGTATAGTAACACACGCTGCACTTTACAGTCAGTATAGTAACACACGCTGCACTTTACAGTCAGTATAGTAACGCACGCTGCTCTTTACAGTCAGTATAGTAACGCACGCTGCACTTTACAGTCAGTATAGTAACACACGCTGCACTTTACAGTCAGTATAGTAACACACGCTGCTCTTTACAGTCAGTATAGTAACACATGCTGCTCTTTACAGTCAGTATAGTAACACACGCTGCACTTTACAGTCAGTATAGTAACACATGCGGCACTTTACAGTCAGTATAGTAACGCACGCTGCACTTTACAGTCAGTATAGTAACGCACGCTGCACTTTACAGTCAGTATAGTAACACACGCTGCACTTTACAGTCAGTATAGTAACACACGCTGCACTTTACAGTCAGTATAGTAACACATGCGGCACTTTACAGTCAGTATAGTAATGCACGCTGCACTTTACAGTCAGTATAGTAACACATGCGGCACTTTACAGTCAGTATAGTAACGCACGCTGCACTTTACAGTCAGTATAGTAACACATGCTGCACTTTACAGTCAGTATAGTAACACACGCTGCTCTTTACAGTCAGTATAGTAACACACGCTGCACTTTACAGTCAGTATAGTAACACACGCTGCACTTTACAGTCAGTATAGTAACACACGCTGCTCTTTACAGTCAGTATAGTAACACATGCTGCTCTTTACAGTCAGTATAGTAACGCACGCTGCACTTTACAGTCAGTATAGTAACACATGCTGCACTTTACAGTCAGTATAGTAACACATGCGCCACTTTACAGTCAGTATAGTAACACATGCTGCTCTTTACAGTCAGTATAGTAACACGCTGCACTTTACAGTCAGTATAGTAACACATGCTGCTCTTTACAGTCAGTATAGTAATACATGCGGCACTTTACAGTCAGTATAGTAACACATGCTGCACTTTACAGTCAGTATAGTAACACATGCGGCACTTTACAGTCAGTATAGTAACACACGCTGCACTTTACAGTCAGTATAGTAACACACGCTGCACTTTGCAGTCAGTATAGTAACGCACGCTGCACTTTACAGTCAGTATAGTAACACACGCTGCACTTTACAGTCAGTATAGTAACACACGCGGCACTTTACAGTCAGTATAGTAACACACGCTGCACTTTACAGTCAGTATAGTAACACATGCTGCACTTTACAGTCAGTATAGTAACACACGCTGCTCTTTACAGTCAGTATAGTAACACACGCTGCACTTTACAGTCAGTATAGTAACACACGCTGCACTTTACAGTCAGTATAGTAACACACGCTGCACTTTGCAGTCAGTATAGTAACACACGCTGCACTTTACAGTCAGTATAGTAACGCACGCTGCACTTTACAGTCAGTATAGTAACACACGCTGCACTTTACAGTCAGTATAGTAACACACGCTGCACTTTACAGTCAGTATAGTAACACACGCTGCACTTTGCAGTCAGTATAGTAACGCACGCTGCACTTTACAGTCAGTATAGTAACACACGCTGCACTTTACAGTCAGTATAGTAACACACGCTGCACTTTACAGTCAGTATAGTAACACACGCTGCACTTTACAGTCAGTATAGTAACACACGCGGCACTTTACAGTCAGTATAGTAACACACACTGCACTTTACAGTCAGTATAGTAACACACGCTTCACTTTACAGTCAGTATAGTAACGCACGCTGCACTTTACAGTCAGTATAGTAACACACGCTGCACTTTACAGTCAGTATAGTAACACATGCTGCTCTTTACAGTCAGTATAGTAACACACGCTGCACTTTACAGTCAGTATAGTAACACATGCTGCTCTTTACAGTCAGTATAGTAACACACGCTGCTCTTTACAGTCAGTATAGTAACACACGCTGCACTTTACAGTCAGTATAGTAACACATGCTGCTCTGTACAGTCAGTATAGTAATACACGCTGCACTTTACAGTCAGTATAGTAACGCATGCTGCTCTTTACAGTCAGTATAGTAACACACGCTGCTCTGTACAGTCAGTATAGTAACGCACGCTGCACTTTACAGTCAGTATAGTAACACACGCTGCACTTTACAGTCAGTATAGTAACACATGCGGCACTTTACTGTCAGTATAGTAACACACGCTGCACTTTACAGTCAGTATAGTAATACATGCGGCACTTTACAGTCAATATAGTAACGCATGCTGCTCTTTACAGTCAGTATAGTAACACACGCTGCACTTTACAGTCAGTATAGTAACACACGCTGCACTTTACAGTCAGTATAGTAACACACGCTGCACTTTAAAGTCAGTATAGTAACGCACGCTGCACTTTACAGTCAGTATAGTAACACATGCTGCTCTTTACAATCAGTATAGTAATACATGCGGCACTTTACAGTCAGTATAGTAACGCACGCTGCACTTTACAGTCAGTATAGTAACACATGCTGCTCTTTACAGTCAGTATAGTAACACATGCTGCACTTTATAGTCAGTATAGTAACACACGCTGCACTTTATAGTCAGTATAGTAACACATGCGGCACTTTACAGTCAGTATAGTAACACATGCTGCACTTTACAGTCAGTATAGTAACACATGCGGCACTTTACAGTCAGTATAGTAACACACGCTGCACTTTATAGTCAGTATAGTAACACATGCGGCACTTTACAGTCAGTATAGTAACACATGCTGCACTTTACAGTCAGTATAGTAACACATGCGGCACTTTACAGTCAGTATAGTAACACACGCTGCACTTTACAGTCAGTATAGTAACACACGCTGCACTTTGCAGTCAGTATAGTAACGCACGCTGCACTTTACAGTCAGTATAGTAACACACGCTGCACTTTACAGTCAGTATAGTAACACACGCGGCACTTTACAGTCAGTATAGTAACACACACTGCACTTTACAGTCAGTATAGTAACACACGCTGCACTTTACAGTCAGTATAGTAACGCACGCTGCACTTTACAGTCAGTATAGTAACACACGCTGCACTTTACAGTCAGTATAGTAACACACGCTGCACTTTACAGTCAGTATAGTAACACACGCTGCACTTTGCAGTCAGTATAGTAACGCACGCTGCACTTTACAGTCAGTATAGTAACACACGCTGCACTTTACAGTCAGTATAGTAACACACGCTGCACTTTACAGTCAGTATAGTAACACACGCTGCACTTTACAGTCAGTATAGTAACACACGCGGCACTTTACAGTCAGTATAGTAACACATGCTGCACTTTACAGTCAGTATAGTAACACACGCTGCACTTTACAGTCAGCATAGTAACGCATGCTGCTCTTTACAGTCAGTATAGTAACACACGCTGCACTTTACAGTCAGTATAGTAACACATGCTGCTCTTTACAGTCAGTATAGTAACACACACTGCACTTTACAGTCAGTATAGTAACACACGCTGCACTTTACAGTCAGCATAGTAACGCACGCTGCACTTTACAGTCAGTATAGTAACACACGCTGCACTTTACAGTCAGTATAGTAACACATGCTGCTCTTTACAGTCAGTATAGTAACACATGCTGCACTTTACAGTCAGTATAGTAACACATGCTGCACTTTACAGTCAGTATAGTAACACATGCTGCTCTTTACAGTCAGTATAGTAACACACGCTGCTCTTTACAGTCAGTATAGTAACACACGCTGCTCTTTACAGTCAGTATAGTAACACACGCTGCACTTTACAGTCAGTATAGTAACACATGCTGCTCTGTACAGTCAGTATAGTAATACACGCTGCACTTTACAGTCAGTATAGTAACGCATGCTGCTCTTTACAGTCAGTATAGTAACACACGCTGCTCTGTACAGTCAGTATAGTAACACACGCTGCACTTTACAGTCAGTATAGTAACACATGCGGCACTTTACTGTCAGTATAGTAACACACGCTGCACTTTACAGTCAGTATAGTAATACATGCGGCACTTTACAGTCAATATAGTAACGCATGCTGCTCTTTACAGTCAGTATAGTAACACACGCTGCACTTTACAGTCAGTATAGTAACGCACGCTGCTCTTTACAGTCAGTATAGTAACACACGCTGCACTTTACAGTCAGTATAGTAACACATGCTGCTCTTTACAGTCAGTATAGTAACACATGCTGCACTTTACAGTCAGTATAGTAACACATGCTGCTCTTTACAGTCAGTATAGTAACACACGCTGCACTTTACAGTCAGTATAGTAACACATGCTGCTCTTTATAGTCAGTATAGTAATACATGCGGCACTTTACAGTCAGTATAGTAACACATGCTGCTCTTTACAGTCAGTATAGTAACACACGCTGCACTTTACAGTCAGTATAGTAACACACACTGCACTTTACAGTCAGTATAGTAACACACGCTGCACTTTAAAGTCAGTATAGTAACGCACGCTGCACTTTACAGTCAGTATAGTAACACACGCTGCACTTTACAGTCAGTATAGTAACACACACTGCAATTTACAGTCAGTATAGTAACGCATGCGGCACTTTACAGTCAGTATAGTAACACACGCTGCACTTTACAGTCAGTATAGTAACACACGCTGCAATTTACAGTCAGTATAGTAACACACGCTGCACTTTACAGTCAGTATAGTAACACACACTGCAATTTACAGTCAGTATAGTAACGCATGCGGCACTTTACAGTCAGTATAGTAACACACGCTGCACTTTACAGTCAGTATAGTAACACACACTGCAATTTACAGTCAGTATAGTAACACACGCTGCACTTTACAGTCAGTATAGTAACACGTGCTGCACTTTACAGTCAGTATAGTAACACATGCGGCACTTTACAGTCAGTATAGTAACACATGCTGCACTTTACAGTCAGTATAGTAACACACGCTGCACTTTACAGTCAGTATAGTAATACATGCGGCACTTTACAGTCAGTATAGTAAGACATGCTGCTCTTTACAGTCAGTATAGTAACACATGCTGCTCTTTACAGTCAGTATAGTAACACACGCTGCACTTTACAGTCAGTATAGTAACGCATGCTGCACTTTACAGTCAGTATAGTAACACATGCTGCACTTTACAGTCAGTATAGTAACACACGCTGCACTTTACAGTCAGTATAGTAACACACGCTGCTCTTTACAGTCAGTATAGTAACACATGCTGCTCTTTACAGTCAGTATAGTAACACACGCTGCACTTTACAGTCAGTATAGTAACGCACGCTGCACTTTACAGTCAGTATAGTAACACACGCTGCACTTTACAGTCAGTATAGTAACACACGCTGCTCTTTACAGTCAGTATAGTAACACATGCTGCTCTTTACAGTCAGTATAGTAACGCACGCTGCACTTTACAGTCAGTATAGTAACGCACGCTGCACTTTACAGTCAGTATAGTAACACATGCTGCTCTTTACAGTCAGTATAGTAACACACGCTGCACTTTACAGTCAGTATAGTAACACATGCGGCACTTTACAGTCAGTATAGTAACGCACGCTGCTCTTTACAGTCAGTATAGTAACACACGCTGCACTTTACAGTCAGTATAGTAACACATGCGGCACTTTACAGTCAGTATAGTAACGCACGCTGCACTTTACAGTCAGTATAGTAACGCACGCTGCACTTTACAGTCAGTATAGTAACACACGCTGCACTTTACAGTCAGTATAGTAACACACGCTGCACTTTACAGTCAGTATAGTAACACACGCTGCACTTTACAGTCAGTATAGTAACACATGCGGCACTTTACAGTCAGTATAGTAATGCACGCTGCACTTTACAGTCAGTATAGTAACACATGCGGCACTTTACAGTCAGTATAGTAACGCACGCTGCACTTTACAGTCAGTATAGTAACACATGCTGCACTTTACAGTCAGTATAGTAACACACGCTGCTCTTTACAGTCAGTATAGTAACACACGCTGCACTTTACAGTCAGTATAGTAACACACGCTGCACTTTACAGTCAGTATAGTAACACACGCTGCTCTTTACAGTCAGTATAGTAACACATGCTGCTCTTTACAGTCAGTATAGTAACGCACGCTGCACTTTACAGTCAGTATAGTAACACATGCTGCACTTTACAGTCAGTATAGTAACACATGCGCCACTTTACAGTCAGTATAGTAACACATGCTGCTCTTTACAGTCAGTATAGTAACACGCTGCACTTTACAGTCAGTATAGTAACACATGCTGCTCTTTACAGTCAGTATAGTAATACATGCGGCACTTTACAGTCAGTATAGTAACACATGCTGCACTTTACAGTCAGTATAGTAACACATGCGGCACTTTACAGTCAGTATAGTAACACACGCTGCACTTTACAGTCAGTATAGTAACACACGCTGCACTTTGCAGTCAGTATAGTAACGCACGCTGCACTTTACAGTCAGTATAGTAACACACGCTGCACTTTACAGTCAGTATAGTAACACACGCGGCACTTTACAGTCAGTATAGTAACACACGCTGCACTTTACAGTCAGTATAGTAACACATGCTGCACTTTACAGTCAGTATAGTAACACACGCTGCTCTTTACAGTCAGTATAGTAACACACGCTGCACTTTACAGTCAGTATAGTAACACACGCTGCACTTTACAGTCAGTATAGTAACACACGCTGCACTTTGCAGTCAGTATAGTAACACACGCTGCACTTTACAGTCAGTATAGTAACGCACGCTGCACTTTACAGTCAGTATAGTAACACACGCTGCACTTTACAGTCAGTATAGTAACACACGCTGCACTTTACAGTCAGTATAGTAACACACGCTGCACTTTGCAGTCAGTATAGTAACGCACGCTGCACTTTACAGTCAGTATAGTAACACACGCTGCACTTTACAGTCAGTATAGTAACACACGCTGCACTTTACAGTCAGTATAGTAACACACGCTGCACTTTACAGTCAGTATAGTAACACACGCGGCACTTTACAGTCAGTATAGTAACACACACTGCACTTTACAGTCAGTATAGTAACACACGCTTCACTTTACAGTCAGTATAGTAACGCACGCTGCACTTTACAGTCAGTATAGTAACACACGCTGCACTTTACAGTCAGTATAGTAACACATGCTGCTCTTTACAGTCAGTATAGTAACACACGCTGCACTTTACAGTCAGTATAGTAACACATGCTGCTCTTTACAGTCAGTATAGTAACACACGCTGCTCTTTACAGTCAGTATAGTAACACACGCTGCACTTTACAGTCAGTATAGTAACACATGCTGCTCTGTACAGTCAGTATAGTAATACACGCTGCACTTTACAGTCAGTATAGTAACGCATGCTGCTCTTTACAGTCAGTATAGTAACACACGCTGCTCTGTACAGTCAGTATAGTAACGCACGCTGCACTTTACAGTCAGTATAGTAACACACGCTGCACTTTACAGTCAGTATAGTAACACATGCGGCACTTTACTGTCAGTATAGTAACACACGCTGCACTTTACAGTCAGTATAGTAATACATGCGGCACTTTACAGTCAATATAGTAACGCATGCTGCTCTTTACAGTCAGTATAGTAACACACGCTGCACTTTACAGTCAGTATAGTAACACACGCTGCACTTTACAGTCAGTATAGTAACACACGCTGCACTTTAAAGTCAGTATAGTAACGCACGCTGCACTTTACAGTCAGTATAGTAACACATGCTGCTCTTTACAATCAGTATAGTAATACATGCGGCACTTTACAGTCAGTATAGTAACGCACGCTGCACTTTACAGTCAGTATAGTAACACATGCTGCTCTTTACAGTCAGTATAGTAACACATGCTGCACTTTATAGTCAGTATAGTAACACACGCTGCACTTTATAGTCAGTATAGTAACACATGCGGCACTTTACAGTCAGTATAGTAACACATGCTGCACTTTACAGTCAGTATAGTAACACATGCGGCACTTTACAGTCAGTATAGTAACACACGCTGCACTTTATAGTCAGTATAGTAACACATGCGGCACTTTACAGTCAGTATAGTAACACATGCTGCACTTTACAGTCAGTATAGTAACACATGCGGCACTTTACAGTCAGTATAGTAACACACGCTGCACTTTACAGTCAGTATAGTAACACACGCTGCACTTTGCAGTCAGTATAGTAACGCACGCTGCACTTTACAGTCAGTATAGTAACACACGCTGCACTTTACAGTCAGTATAGTAACACACGCGGCACTTTACAGTCAGTATAGTAACACACACTGCACTTTACAGTCAGTATAGTAACACACGCTGCACTTTACAGTCAGTATAGTAACGCACGCTGCACTTTACAGTCAGTATAGTAACACACGCTGCACTTTACAGTCAGTATAGTAACACACGCTGCACTTTACAGTCAGTATAGTAACACACGCTGCACTTTGCAGTCAGTATAGTAACGCACGCTGCACTTTACAGTCAGTATAGTAACACACGCTGCACTTTACAGTCAGTATAGTAACACACGCTGCACTTTACAGTCAGTATAGTAACACACGCTGCACTTTACAGTCAGTATAGTAACACACGCTGCACTTTACAGTCAGTATAGTAACACACGCGGCACTTTACAGTCAGTATAGTAACACATGCTGCACTTTACAGTCAGTATAGTAACACACGCTGCACTTTACAGTCAGCATAGTAACGCATGCTGCTCTTTACAGTCAGTATAGTAACACACGCTGCACTTTACAGTCAGTATAGTAACACATGCTGCTCTTTACAGTCAGTATAGTAACACACACTGCACTTTACAGTCAGTATAGTAACACACGCTGCACTTTACAGTCAGCATAGTAACGCACGCTGCACTTTACAGTCAGTATAGTAACACACGCTGCACTTTACAGTCAGTATAGTAACACATGCTGCTCTTTACAGTCAGTATAGTAACACATGCTGCACTTTACAGTCAGTATAGTAACACATGCTGCACTTTACAGTCAGTATAGTAACACACGCTGCACTTTACAGTCAGTATAGTAACACACGCTGCACTTTACAGTCAGTATAGTAACACACGCTGCACTTTACAGTCAGTATAGTAACACACGCTGCTCTTTACAGTCAGTATAGTAACACATGCTGCTCTTTACAGTCAGTATAGTAACACATGCTGCACTTTACAGTCAGTATAGTAACACACGCTGCACTTTACAGTCAGTATAGTAACACACGCTGCACTTTACAGTCAGTATAGTAACACACGCTGCACTTTACAGTCAGTATAGTAACACACGCTGCTCTTTACAGTCAGTATAGTAACACATGCTGCTCTTTACAGTCAGTATAGTAACACACGCTGCTCTTTACAGTCAGTATAGTAACACACGCTGCTCTTTACAGTCAGTATAGTAACACACGCTGCACTTTACAGTCAGTATAGTAACACATGCTGCTCTGTACAGTCAGTATAGTAATACACGCTGCACTTTACAGTCAGTATAGTAACGCATGCTGCTCTTTACAGTCAGTATAGTAACACACGCTGCTCTGTACAGTCAGTATAGTAACACACGCTGCACTTTACAGTCAGTATAGTAACACACGCGGCACTTTACTGTCAGTATAGTAACACACGCTGCACTTTACAGTCAGTATAGTAATACATGCGGCACTTTACAGTCAATATAGTAACGCATGCTGCTCTTTACAGTCAGTATAGTAACACACGCTGCACTTTACAGTCAGTATAGTAACGCACGCTGCTCTTTACAGTCAGTATAGTAACACACGCTGCACTTTACAGTCAGTATAGTAACACATGCTGCTCTTTACAGTCAGTATAGTAACACATGCTGCACTTTACAGTCAGTATAGTAACACATGCTGCTCTTTACAGTCAGTATAGTAACACACGCTGCACTTTACAGTCAGTATAGTAACACATGCTGCTCTTTATAGTCAGTATAGTAATACATGCGGCACTTTACAGTCAGTATAGTAACACATGCTGCTCTTTACAGTCAGTATAGTAACACACGCTGCACTTTACAGTCAGTATAGTAACACACACTGCACTTTACAGTCAGTATAGTAACACACGCTGCACTTTAAAGTCAGTATAGTAACGCACGCTGCTCTTTACAATCAGTATAGTAATACATGCGGCACTTTACAGTCAGTATAGTAACGCACGCTGCACTTTACAGTCAGTATAGTAACACACGCTGCACTTTACAGTCAGTATAGTAACACACACTGCAATTTACAGTCAGTATAGTAACGCATGCGGCACTTTACAGTCAGTATAGTAACACACGCTGCACTTTACAGTCAGTATAGTAACACACACTGCAATTTACAGTCAGTATAGTAACACACGCTGCACTTTACAGTCAGTATAGTAACACACACTGCAATTTACAGTCAGTATAGTAACGCATGCGGCACTTTACAGTCAGTATAGTAACACACGCTGCACTTTACAGTCAGTATAGTAACACACACTGCAATTTACAGTCAGTATAGTAACACACGCTGCACTTTACAGTCAGTATAGTAACACATGCTGCACTTTACAGTCAGTATAGTAACACATGCGGCACTTTACAGTCAGTATAGTAACACATGCTGCACTTTACAGTCAGTATAGTAACACACGCTGCACTTTACAGTCAGTATAGTAATACATGCGGCACTTTACAGTCAGTATAGTAAGACATGCTGCTCTTTACAGTCAGTATAGTAACACATGCTGCTCTTTACAGTCAGTATAGTAACACACGCTGCACTTTACAGTCAGTATAGTAACGCATGCTGCACTTTACAGTCAGTATAGTAACACATGCTGCACTTTACAGTCAGTATAGTAACACACGCTGCACTTTACAGTCAGTATAGTAACACACGCTGCTCTTTACAGTCAGTATAGTAACACATGCTGCTCTTTACAGTCAGTATAGTAACACACGCTGCACTTTACAGTCAGTATAGTAACGCACGCTGCACTTTACAGTCAGTATAGTAACACACGCTGCACTTTACAGTCAGTATAGTAACACACGCTGCTCTTTACAGTCAGTATAGTAACACATGCTGCTCTTTACAGTCAGTATAGTAACGCACGCTGCACTTTACAGTCAGTATAGTAACGCACGCTGCACTTTACAGTCAGTATAGTAACACATGCTGCTCTTTACAGTCAGTATAGTAACACACGCTGCACTTTACAGTCAGTATAGTAACACATGCGGCACTTTACAGTCAGTATAGTAACGCACGCTGCTCTTTACAGTCAGTATAGTAACACACGCTGCACTTTACAGTCAGTATAGTAACACATGCGGCACTTTACAGTCAGTATAGTAACACACGCTGCACTTTACAGTCAGTATAGTAGCACATGCTGCACTTTACAGTCAGTATAGTAACGCACGGTGCACTTTACAGTCAGTATAGTAACACACGCTGCACTTTACAGTCAGTATAGTAACGCACGCTGCACTTTACAGTCAGTATAGTAACACACGCTGCACTTTACAGTCAGTATAGTAACGCACGCTGCACTTTACAGTCAGTATAGTAACACACGCTGCACTTTACAGTCAGTATAGTAACACACGCTGCTCTTTACAGTCAGTATAGTAACACATGCTGCTCTTTACAGTCAGTATAGTAACGCACGCTGCACTTTACAGTCAGTATAGTAACGCACGCTGCACTTTACAGTCAGTATAGTAACACATGCTGCTCTTTACAGTCAGTATAGTAACACATGCTGCTCTTTACAGTCAGTATAGTAACACATGCTGCTCTTTACAGTCAGTATAGTAACACACGCTGCACTTTACAGTCAGTATAGTAACACACGCTGCTCTTTACAGTCAGTATAGTAACACATGCTGCTCTTTACAGTCAGTATAGTAACACATGCAGCACTTTACAGTCAGTATAGTAACACACGCTGCACTTTACAGTCAGTATAGTAACGCACGCTGCACTTTACAGTCAGTATAGTAACGCACGCTGCACTTTACAGTCAGTATAGTAACACATGCTGCTCTTTACAGTCAGTATAGTAACACATGCTGCTCTTTACAGTCAGTATAGTAACACATGCTGCTCTTTACAGTCAGTATAGTAACACATGCTGCACTTTACGGTCAGTATAGTAACACACGCTGCTCTTTACAGTCAGTATAGTAACACACGCTGCTCTTTACAGTCAGTATAGTAACGCACGCTGCTCTTTACAGTCAGTATAGTAACACATGCTGCACTTTACAGTCAGTATAGTAACGCACGCTGCACTTTACAGTCAGTATAGTAACGCACGCTGCACTTTACAGTCAGTATAGTAACACACGCTGCACTTTACAGTCAGTATAGTAATGCACGCTGCACTTTACAGTCAGTATAGTAACGCACGCTGCACTTTACAGTCAGTATAGTAACACACGCTGCACTTTACAGTCAGTATAGTAACGCACGCTGCACTTTACAGTCAGTATAGTAACACACGCTGCACTTTACAGTCAGTATAGTAACGCACGCTGCACTTTACAGTCAGTATAGTAACACACGCTGCACTTTACAGTCAGTATAGTAACACATGCGGCACTTTACAGTCAGTATAGTAACACATGCTGCTCTTTACAGTCAGTATAGTAACACATGCGGCACCTTACAGTCAGTATAGTAACACATGCAGCACTTTACAGTCAGTATAGTAACACATGCGGCACCTTACAGTCAGTATAGTAACACATGCTGCACTTTACAGTCAGTATAGTAACGCATGCTGCTCTTTACAGTCAGCATAGTAACACACGCTGATCTTTACAGTCAGTATAGTAACACATGCTGCTCTTTACAGTCAGTATAGTAACACACGCTGCACTTTACAGTCAGTATAGTAACACACGCTGCACTTTACAGTCAGTATAGTAACACATGCAGCACTTTACAGTCAATATAGTAACGCATGCTGCTCTTTACAGTCAGCATAGTAACACATGCGGCACTTTACTGTCAGTATAGTAACACACGCTGCACTTTACAGTCAGTATAGTAACACACGCTGATCTTTACAGTCAGTATAGTAACACACGCTGCTCTTTACAGTCAGTATAGTAACACATGCAGCACTTTACAGTCAGTATAGTAACGCACGCTGCTCTTTACAGTCAGTATAGTAACACATGCAGCACTTTACAGTCAGTATAGTAACACACGCTGCACTTTACAGTCAGTATAGTAACGCACGCTGATCTTTACAGTCAGTATAGTAACACACGCTGCTCTTTACAGTCAGTATAGTAACACATGCAGCACTTTACAGTCAGTATAGTAACACACGCTGCTCTTTACAGTCAGTATAGTAACACATGCAGCACTTTACAGTCAGTATAGTAACACACGCTGCACTTTACAGTCAGTATAGTAACGCACGCTGCACTTTACAGTCAGTATAGTAACACACGCTGCACTTTACAGTCAGTATAGTAACACACGCTGCACTTTACAGTCAGTATAGTAACACATGCGGCACTTTACAGTCAGTATAGTAACACACGCTGCTCTTTACAGTCAGTATAGTAACACATGCGGCACTTTACAGTCAGTATAGTAACACACGCTGCACTTTACAGTCAGTATAGTAACGCACTCTGCTCTTTACAGTCAGTATAGTAACACACGCTGCACTTTACAGTCAGTATAGTAACACACGCTGCCCTTTACAGTCAGTATAGTAACGCACGCTGCACTTTACAGTCAGTATAGTAACGCACGCTGCACTTTACAGTCAGTATAGTAACACACGCTGCACTTTACAGTCAGTATAGTAACACATGCTGCTCTTTACAGTCAGTATAGTAATACATGCAGCACTTTACAGTCAGTATAGTAACGCACGCTGCACTTTACAATCAGTATAGTAACACATGCGGCACTTTACAGTCAGTATAGTAACACATGCTGCACTTTACAGTCAGTATACTAACACACGCTGCACTTTACAGTCAGTATAGTAACACATGCTGCACTTTACAGTCAGTATAGTAACACACGCTGCACTTTACAGTCAGTATAGTAACACATGCTGCTCTTTACAGTCAGTATAGTAACACATGTTGCTCTTTACAGTCAGTATAGTAACACATGCGGCACTTTACAGTCAGTATAGTAACACACGCTGCACTTTACAGTCAGTATAGTAACACATGCTGCTCTGTACAGTCAGTATAGTAACACATGCTGCACTTTACAGTCAGTATAGTAACACACGCTGCACTTTACAGTCAGTATAGTAACACATGCTGCACTTTACAGTCAGTATAATAACACATGCTGCTCTTTACAGTCAGTATAGTAATACATGCGGCACTTTACAGTCAGTATAGTAACACATGCTGCTCTTTACAGTCAGTATAGTAACACATGCTGCACTTTACAGTCAGTATAGTAACACACGCTGCTCTTTACAGTCAGTATAGTAACGCACGCTGCACTTTACAGTCAGTATAGTAACACACGCTGCACTTTACAGTCAGTATAGTAGCACATGCTGCACTTTACAGTCAGTATAGTAACACACGCTGCACTTTACAGTCAGTATAGTAACACATGCTGCACTTTACAGTCAGTATAGTAACACATGCGGCACTTTACAGTCAGTATAGTAACACACGCTGCTCTTTACAGTCAGTATAGTAACGCAAGCTGCACTTTACAGTCAGTATAGTAATGCACGCTGCACTTTACAGTCAGTATAGTAACGCACGCTGCACTTTACAGTCAGTATAGTAACACACGCTGCTCTTTACAGTCAGTATAGTAACACACGCTGCACTTTACAGTCAGTATAGTAACACACGCTGCACTTTACAGTCAGTATAGTAACACATGCTGCTCTTTACAGTCAGTATAGTAACGCACGCTGCACTTTACAGTCAGTATAGTAACACATGCGGCACTTTACAGTCAGTATAGTAACGCATGCGGCACTTTACAGTCAGTATAGTAACGCACGCTGCACTTTACATTCAGTATAGTAACACATGCTGCTCTTTACAGTCAGTATAGTAACACATGCTGCACTTTACAGTCAGTATAGTAACGCACGCTGCACTTTACAGTCAGTATAGTAACACATGCTGCACTTTACAGTCAGTATAGTAACACATGCTGCACTTTACAGTCAGTATAGTAACGCATGCTGCTCTTTACAGTCAGTATAGTAACACATGCTGCACTTTACAGTCAGTATAGTAACGCACGCTGCACTTTACAGTCAGTATAGTAACACACGCTGCACTTTACAGTCAGTATAGTAACGCATGCTGCTCTTTACAGTCAGTATAGTAACGCATGCTGCTCTTTACAGTCAGTATAGTAACACATGCTGCTCTTTACAGTCAGTATAGTAACACATGCTGCTCTTTACAGTCAGTATAGTAACACACGCTGCACTTTACAGTCAGTATAGTAACACATGCGCCACTTTACAGTCAGTATAGTAACGCACGCTGCACTTTACAGTCAGTATAGTAACACATGCTGCACTTTACAGTCAGTATAGTAACACATGCTGCACTTTACAGTCAGTATAGTAACGCATGCTGCTCTTTACAGTCAGTATAGTAACACACGCTGCACTTTACAGTCAGTATAGTAACACATGCTGCTCTTTACAGTCAGTATAGTAACACACGCTGCACTTTACAGTCAGTATAGTAACACATGCTGCTCTTTACAGTCAGTATAGTAACGCATGCTGCTCTTTACAGTCAGTATAGTAACGCACGCTGCTCTTTACAGTCAGTATAGTAACACACGCTGCACTTTACAGTCAGTATAGTAACACATGCTGCACTTTACAGTCAGTATAGTAACACATGCAGCACTTTACAGTCAATATAGTAACGCACGCTGCACTTTACAGTCAGTATAGTAACACATGCTGCTCTTTACAGTCAGCATAGTAACACATGCGGCACTTTACTGTCAGTATAGTAACACACGCTGATCTTTACAGTCAGTATAGTAACACACGCTGCACTTTACAGTCAGTATAGTAACGCACGCTGCTCTTTACAGTCAGTATAGTAACACATGCAGCACTTTACAGTCAGTATAGTAACGCACGCTGCTCTTTACAGTCAGTATAGTAATGCATGCAGCACTTTACAGTCAGTATAGTAACACACGCTGCACTTTACAGTCAGTATAGTAACGCACTCTGCTCTTTACAGTCAGTATAGTAACACACACTGCACTTTACAGTCAGTATAGTAACGCACGCTGCTCTTTACAGTCAGTATAGTAATGCATGCAGCACTTTACAGTCAGTATAGTAACACACGCTGCACTTTACAGTCAGTATAGTAACGCACTCTGCTCTTTACAGTCAGTATAGTAACACACGCTGCCCTTTACAGTCAGTATAGTAACGCACGCTGCACTTTACAGTCAGTATAGTAACGCACGCTGCACTTTACAGTCAGTATAGTAACACATGCTGCTCTTTACAGTCAGTATAGTAACACATGCTGCACTTTACAGTCAGTATAATAACACATGCTGCTCTTTACAGTCAGTATAGTAATACATGCGGCACTTTACAGTCAGTATAGTAACGCACGCTGCACTTTACAGTCAGTATAGTAACACATGCGGCACTTTACAGTCAGTATAGTAACACATGCTGCACTTTACAGTCAGTATAGTAACACACGCTGCACTTTACAGTCAGTATAGTAACGCACGCTGCACTTTACAGTCAGTATAGTAACACACGCTGCACTTTACAGTCAGTATAGTAACACACGCTGCACTTTACAGTCAGTATAGTAACACATGCTGCACTTTACAGTCAGTATAATAACACATGCTGCTCTTTACAGTCAGTATAGTAATACATGCGGCACTTTACAGTCAGTATAGTAATGCACGCTGCACTTTACAGTCAGTATAGTAACACATGCTGCTCTTTACAGTCAGTATAATAACACACGCTGCTCTTTACAGTCAGTATAGTAACACATGCTGCTCTTTACAGTCAGTATAGTAACACATGCTGCTCTTTACAGTCAGTATAGTAACACACGCTGCTCTTTACAGTCAGTATAGTAACACACGCTGCACTTTACAGTCAGTATAGTAACGCACGCTGCTCTTTACAGTCAGTATAGTAACACACGCTGCTCTTTACAGTCAGTATAGTAACACACGCTGCTCTTTACAGTCAGTATAGTAACGCACGCTGCACTTTACAGTCAGTATAGTAACACATGCAGCACTTTACAGTCAGTATAGTAACACATGCAGCACTTTACAGTCAGTATAGTAACACACGCTGCACTTTACAGTCAGTATAGTAACACACGCTGCACTTTACAGTCAGTATAGTAACACATGCTGCACTTTACAGTCAGTACAGTAACACACGCTGCACTTTACAGTCAGTATAGTAACACACGCTGCTCTTTACAGTCAGTATAGTAACACACGCTGCACTTTACAGTCAGTATAGTAACACATGCTGCTCTTTACAGTCAGTATAGTAACACACGCTGCACTTTACAGTCAGTATAGTAACGCACGCTGCTCTTTACAGTCAGTATAGTAACACATGCTGCACTTTACAGTCAGTATAGTAATACACGCTGCACTTTACAGTCAGTATAGTAACACATGCTGCTCTTAACAGTCAGTATAGTAACACACGCTGCTCTATACAGTCAGTATAGTAACGCATGCTGCACTTTACAGTCAGTATAGTAACACATGCTGCTCTTTACAGTCAGTATAGTAACACATGCTGCACTTTACAGTCAGTATAGTAACGCATGCGGCACTTTACAGTCAGTATAGTAACGCATGCTGCACTTTACAGTCAGTATAGTAACGCACGCTGCTCTTTACAGTCAGTATAGTAACGCATGCAGCACTTTACAGTCAGTATAGTAACACATGCTGCACTTTACAGTCAGTATAGTAACACACGCTGCACTTTACAGTCAGTATAGTAACACATGCTGCACTTTACAGTCAGTATAGTAACACATGCTGCACTTTACAGTCAGTATAGTAACACATGCTGCACTTTACAGTCAGTATAGTAACGCACGCTGCACTTTACAGTCAGTATAGTAACACACGCTGCTCTTTACAGTCAGTATAGTAACATACGCTGCTCTTTATAGTCAGTATAGTAACACATGCTGCACTTTACAGTCAGTATAGTAACGCACGCTGCACTTTACAGTCAGTATAGTAACGCACGCTGCACTTTACAGTCAGTATAGTAACACATGCGGCACTTTACAGTCAGTATAGTAACACATGCTGCTCTTTACAGTCAGTATAGTAACACATGCTGCTCTTTACAGTCAGTATAGTAACACACGCTGCACTTTACAGTCAGTATAGTAACACATGCTGCACTTTACAGTCAGTATAGTAACACACGCTGCACTTTACAGTCAGTATAGTAACGCACGCTGCACTTTACAGTCAGTATTGTAACGCACGCTGCTCTTTACAGTCAGTATAGTAACGCACGCTGCACTTTACAGTCAGTATAGTAACGCACGCTGCTCTTTACAGTCAGTATAGTAACACGCGCTGCACTTTACAGTCAGTATAGTAACACATGCTGCTCTTTACAGTCAGTATAGTAACACACACTGCACTTTACAGTCAGTATAGTAACACACGCTGCACTTTACAGTCAGTATAGTAACACACGCTGCACTTTACAGTCAGTATAGTAACACGCTGCACTTTACAGTCAGTATAGTAACACATGCAGAACTTTACAGTCAGTATAGTAACGCACGCTGCACTTTACAGTCAATATAGTAACGCATGCTGCTCTTTACAGTCAGTATAGTAACACACGCTGCACTTTACAGTCAGTATAGTAACACACGCTGCACTTTACAGTCAGTATAGTAACACACGCTGCTCTTTACAGTCAGTATAGTAACACACGCTGCACTTTACAGTCAGTATAGTAACACACGCTGCACTTTACAGTCAGTATAGTAACACACGCTGCACTTTACACTCAATATAGTAACGCATGCTGCTCTTTACAGTCAGTATAGTAACACATGCAGCACTTTACAGTCAATATAGTAATACATGCAGCACTTTACAGTCAATATAGTAACGCATGCTGCTCTTTACAGTCAGTATAGTAACACACGCTGCACTTTACAGTCAGTATAGTAATACATGCTGCACTTTACAGTCACTATAGTAACGCATGCTGCTCTTTACAGTCAGTATAGTAACACACGCTGCACTTTACAGTCAGTATAGTAACACACGCTGCACTTTACAGTCAATATAGTAACGCATGCTGCTCTTTACAGTCAGTATAGTAACACATGCAGCATTTTACAGTCAGTATAGTAACACACGCGGCACTTTACAGTCAGTATAGTAACACATGCTGCACTTTACAGTCAGTATAGTAACACACGCTGCACTTTACAGTCAGTATAGTAACACACGCTGCTCTGTACAGTCAGTATAGTAACACACGCTGCTCTTTACAGTCAGTATAGTAACACATGCTGCTCTTTACAGTCAGTATAGTAACGCACGCTGCTCTTTACAGTCAGTATAGTAACGCACGCTGCACTTTACAGTCAGTATAGTAACACACGCTGCTCTTTACAGTCAGTATAGTAACACATGCTGTTCTTTACAGTCAGTATAGTAACGCACGCTGCACTTTACAGTCAGTATAGTAACACATGCTGCTCTTTACAGTCAGTATAGTAACACATGCTGTTCTTTACAGTCAGTATAGTAACACACGCTGCTCTTTACAGTCAGTATAGTAACACATGCTGCACTTTACAGTCAGTATAGTAACACATGCAGCACTTTACAGTCAATATAGTACCGCATGCTGCACTTTACAGTCAGTATAGTAACGCACGCTGCTCTTTACAGTCAGTATAGTAACACATGCTGCACTTTACAGTCAGTATAGTAACACATGCGACACTTTACAGTCAGTATAGTAACACATGCTGCTCTTTACAGTCAGTATAGTAATGCATGCAGCACTTTACAGTCAGTATAGTAACACACGCTGCACTTTACAGTCAGTATAGTAACACATGCTGCTCTTTACAGTCAGTATAGTAACACACGCTGCACTTTACAGTCAGTATAGTAACACACGCTGCACTTTACAGTCAGTATAGTAACACACGCTGCACTTTACAGTCAGTATAGTAACACATGCTGCACTTTACAGTCAGTATAGTAACACACGCTGCACTTTACAGTCAGTATAGTAACACATGCTGCACTTTACAGTCAGTATAGTAACACATGCGGCACTTTACAGTCAGTATAGTAACACACGCTGCACTTTACAGTCAGTATAGTAACACACGCTGCACTTTACAGTCAGTATAGTAACACATGCTGCACTTTACAGTCAGTATAGTAACACATGCGGCACTTTACAGTCAGTATAGTAACACATGCGCCACTTTACAGTCAGTATAGTAACACACGCTGCACTTTACAGTCAGTATAGTAACACATGCGGCACTTTACAGTCAGTATAGTAACACACGCTGCACTTTACAGTCAGTATAGTAACACACGCTGCACTTTACAGTCAGTATAGTAACACACGCTGCACTTTACAGTCAGTATAGTAACACATGCGGCACTTTACAGTCAGTATAGTAACGCACGCTGCACTTTACAGTCAGTATAGTAACACACGCTGCACTTTACAGTCAGTATAGTAACACATGCTGCACTTTACAGTCAGTATAGTAACACACGCTGCACTTTACAGTCAGTATAGTAACACATGCTGCACTTTACAGTCAGTATAGTAACGCACGCTGCACTTTACAGTCAGTATAGTAACGCATGCTGCACTTTACAGTCAGTATAGTAACACATGCTGCACTTTACAGTCAGTATAGTAACACACGCTGCTCTTTACAGTCAGTATAGTAACGCACGCTGCTCTTTACAGTCAGTATAGTAACGCAGGCTGCACTTTACAGTCAGTATAGTAACACATGCTGC
The DNA here is from genome assembly GCF_050947455.1 of Rhinoderma darwinii. Taxonomy (NCBI): domain Eukaryota; kingdom Metazoa; phylum Chordata; class Amphibia; order Anura; family Rhinodermatidae; genus Rhinoderma; species Rhinoderma darwinii. Next base: position 77,761 of record NW_027461876.1, read on the forward strand.
ACTTTACAGTCAGTATAGTAACGCATGCGGCACTTTACAGTCAGTATAGTAACACATGCTGCACTTTACAGTCAGTATAGTAACGCACGCTGCACTTTACAGTCAGTATAGTAACACACGCTGCACTTTACAGTCAGTATAGTAACACATGCTGCTCTTTACAGTCAGTATAGTAACGCACGCTGCACTTTACAGTCAGTATAGTAACACACGCTGCACTTTACAGTCAGTATAGTAACACACGCTGCTCTTTACAGTCAGTATAGTAACGCACGCTGCTCTTTACAGTCAATATAGGAACACATGTAGCACTTTACAGTCAGTATAGTAACGCACGCTGAACTTTACAGTCAGTATAGTAACACATGCTGCACTTTACAGTCAGTATAGTAACGCACGCTGCACTTTACAGTCAGTATAGTAACGCACGCTGCTCTGTACAGTCAGTATAGTAACGCATGCTGCTCTTTACAGTCAGTATAGTAACACACGCTGCTCTTTACAGTCAGTATAGTAACACACGCTGCTCTGTACAGTCAGTATAGTAACGCACGCTGCTCTTTACAGTCAGTATAGTAACACACGCTGCTCTTTACAGTCAGTATAGTAACACACGCTGCTCTTTACAGTCAGTATAGTAACGCATGCTGCTCTTTACAGTCAGTATAGTAACGCACGCTGCTCTTTACAGTCAGTATAGTAACACATGCTGCTCTTTACAGTCAGTATAGTAACACACGCTGCTCTTTACAGTCAGAATAGTAACACATGCTGCACTTTACAGTCAGTATAGTAACGCACGCTGCACTTTACAGTCAGTATAGTAACGCACGCTGCACTTTACAGTCAGTATAGTAACACACGCTGCTCTTTATAGTCAGTATAGTAACACACGCTGCACTTTACAGTCAGTATAGTAACACATGCTGCACTTTACAGTCAGTATAGTAACACACGCTGCACTTTACAGTCAGTATAGTAACGCACGCTGCACTTTACAGTCAGTATAGTAACACATGCGGCACATTACAGTCAGTATAGTAACGCACGCTGCACTTTACAGTCAGTATAGTAACACACGCTGCACTTTACAGTCAGTATAGTAACACACGCTGCTCTTTACAGTCAGTATAGTAACACATGCAGCACTTTACAGTCAATATAGTAACACATGCTGCTCTGTACAGTCAGTATAGTAACACATGCTGCACTTTACAGTCAGTATAGTAACACATGCTGCACTTTACAGTCAGTATAGTAACACACGCTGCACTTTACAGTCAGTATAGTAACGCACGCTGCACTTTACAGTCAGTATAGTAACACATGCGGCACATTACAGTCAGTATAGTAACGCACGCTGCACTTTACAGTCAGTATAGTAACACACGCTGCACTTTACAGTCAGTATAGTAACGCACGCTGCTCTTTACAGTCAGTATAGTAACACATGCAGCACTTTACAGTCAATATAGTAACACATGCTGCTCTGTACAGTCAGTATAGTAACACATGCTGCACTTTACAGTCAGTATAGTAACACATGCTGCACTTTACAGTCAGTATAGTAACACATGCTGCACTTTACAGTCAGTATAGTAACACACGCTGCTCTTTACAGTCAGTATAGTAACGCATGCGGCACTTTACAGTCAGTATAGTAACACATGCTGCACTTTACAGTCAGTATAGTAACACACGCTGCTCTTTACAGTCAGTATAGTAACACACGCTGCTCTGTACAGTCAGTATAGTAACACACGCTGCACTTTACAGTCAGTATAGTAACACACGCTGCTCTGTACAGTCAGTATAGTAACACATGCTGCACTTTACAGTCAGTATAGTAACGCACGCTGCACTTTACAGTCAGTATAGTAACGCACGCTGCACTTTACAGTCAGTATAGTAACGCACGCTGCACTTTACAGTCAGTATAGTAACGCACGCTGCACTTTACAGTCAGTATAGTAACGCACGCTGCACTTTACAGTCAGTATAGTAACACACGCTGCACTTTACAGTCAGTATAGTAACACACGCTGCTCTTTACAGTCAGTATAGTAACGCACGCGGCACTTTACAGTCAGTATAGTAACGCACGCTGCACTTTACAGTCAGTATAGTAACACACGCTGCACTTTACAGTCAGTATAGTAACACACGCGGCACTTTACAGTCAGTATAGTAACGCACGCTGCTCTTTACAGTCAGTATAGTAACACATGCGGCACTTTACAGTCAGTATAGTAACGCACGCTGCACTTTACAGTCAGTATAGTAACACATGCGGCACATTACAGTCAGTATAGTAACACATGCTGCACTTTACAGTCAGTATAGTAACACACGCTGCACTTTACAGTCAGTATAGTAACGCACGCTGCACTTTACAGTCAGTATAGTAACGCACGCTGCACTTTACAGTCAGTATAGGAACACACGCTGCACTTTACAGTCAGTATAGTAACGCACGCTGCACTTTACAGTCAGTATAGTAACGCACGCTGCACTTTACAGTCAGTATAGTAACACATGCTGCACTTTACAGTCAGTATAGTAACGCACGCTGCACTTTACAGTCAGTATAGTAACACACGCTGCACTTTACAGTCAGTATAGTAACGCACGCTGCACTTTACAGTCAGTATAGTAACACACGCTGCACTTTACAGTCAGTATAGTAACACATGCTGCTCTTTACAGTCAGTATAGTAACACATGCAGCACTTTACAGTCAATATAGTAACACACGCTGCTCTTTACAGTCAGTATAGTAACACACGCTGCTCTTTACAGTCAGTACAGTAACACACGCAGCACTTTACAGTCAGTATAGTAACACACGCTGCACTTTACAGTCAGTATAGTAACACATGCTGCTCTTTACAGTCAGTATAGTAACACATGCAGCACTTTACAGTCAATATAGTAACACACGCTGCTCTTTACAGTCAATATAGTAACACACGCTGCTCTTTACAGTCAGTATAGTAACACATGCTGCACTTTACAGTCAGTATAGTAACGCACGCTGCACTTTACAGTCAGTATAGTAACACACGCTGCACTTTACAGTCAGTATAGTAACGCACGCTGCACTTTACAGTCAGTATAGTAACACACGCTGCACTTTACAGTCAGTATAGTAACACATGCGGCACTTTACAGTCAGTATAGTAACGCACGCTGCACTTTACAGTCAGTATAGTAACACACGCTGCACTTTACAGTCAGTATAGTAACACACGCTGCTCTTTACAGTCAGTATAGTAACACACGCTGCTCTTTACAGTCAGTATAGTAACGCACGCTGCACTTTACAGTCAGTATAGTAACACATGCTGCACTTTACAGTCAGTATAGTAACACACGCTGCACTTTACAGTCAGTATAGTAACACATGCTGCACTTTACAGTCAGTATAGTAACACATGCTGCACTTTACAGTCAGTATAGTAACACATGCGGCACTTTACAGTCAGTATAGTAACGCACGCTGCACTTTACAGTCAGTATAGTAACACACGCTGCACTTTACAGTCAGTATAGTAACACATGCTGCTCTTTACAGTCAGTATAGTAACACATGCAGCACTTTACAGTCAATATAGTAACACACGCTGCTCTTTACAGTCAGTATAGTAACACACGCTGCTCTTTACAGTCAGTACAGTAACACACGCAGCACTTTACAGTCAGTATAGTAACACACGCTGCACTTTACAGTCAGTATAGTAACACATGCTGCTCTTTACAGTCAGTATAGTAACACATGCAGCACTTTACAGTCAATATAGTAACACACGCTGCTCTTTACAGTCAATATAGTAACACACGCTGCTCTTTACAGTCAGTATAGTAACACATGCTGCACTTTACAGTCAGTATAGTAACGCACGCTGCACTTTACAGTCAGTATAGTAACACACGCTGCACTTTACAGTCAGTATAGTAACGCACGCTGCACTTTACAGTCAGTATAGTAACACACGCTGCACTTTACAGTCAGTATAGTAACACATGCGGCACTTTACAGTCAGTATAGTAACGCACGCTGCACTTTACAGTCAGTATAGTAACACATGCTGCACTTTACAGTCAGTATAGTAACACATGCTGCTCTTTACAGTCAGTATAGTAACACACGCTGCACTTTACAGTCAGTATAGTAACACATGCTGCACTTTACAGTCAGTATAGTAACACACGCTGCTCTTTACAGTCAGTATAGTAACGCATGCGGCACTTTACAGTCAGTATAGTAACACATGCTGCACTTTACAGTCAGTATAGTAACACATGCTGCTCTTTACAGTCAGTATAGTAACACACGCTGCTCTTTACAGTCAGTATAGTAACGCACGCTGCTCTTTACAGTCAATATAGGAACACATGCGGCACTTTACAGTCAGTATAGTAACGCACGCTGAACTTTACAGTCAGTATAGTAACACATGCTGCTCTGTACAGTCAGTATAGTAACACATGCTGCACTTTACAGTCAGTATAGTAACGCACGCTGCTCTTTACAGTCAGTATAGTAACACACGCTGCTCTTTACAGTCAGTATAGTAACACATGCTGCTCTTTACAGTCAGTATAGTAATACATGCAGCACTTTACAGTCAGTATAGTAACACACGCTGCTCTTTACAGTCAGTATAGTAACACACGCTGCAATTTACAGTCAGTATAGTAACGCATGCTGCACTTTACAGTCAGTATAGTAACGCACGCTGCAATTTACAGTCAGTATAGTAACACATGCTGCTCTTTACAGTCAGTATAGTAACACATGCTGCTCTTTACAGTCAGTATAGTAACACACGCTGAACTTTACAGTCAGTATAGTAACACATGCTGCTCTGTACAGTCAGTATAGTAACACATGCTGCACTTTACAGTCAGTATAGTAACGCACGCTGCACTTTACAGTCAGTATAGTAACACATGCTGCTCTTTACAGTCAGTATAGTAACACATGCTGCTCTTTACAGTCAGTATAGTAACACACGCTGAACTTTACAGTCAGTATAGTAACACATGCTGCTCTGTACAGTCAGTATAGTAACACATGCTGCACTTTACAGTCAGTATAGTAACGCACGCTGCACTTTACAGTCAGTATAGTAACGCAGGCTGCACTTTACAGTCAGTATAGTAACACATGCTGCTCTTTACAGTCAGTATAGTAACACATGCTGCTCTTTACAGTCAGTATAGTAACGCACGCTGCACTTTACAGTCAGTATAGTAACACATGCGGCACTTTACAGTCAGTATAGTAACACACGCTGAACTTTACAGTCAGTATAGTAACACACGCTGCTCTTTACATTCAGTATAGTAACACATGCTGCTCTTTACATTCAGTATAGTAACACACGCTGCACTTTACAGTCAGTATAGTAACACACGCTGCTCTGTACAGTCAGTATAGTAACACATGCTGCACTTTACAGTCAGTATAGTAACGCACGCTGCACTTTACAGTCAGTATAGTAACGCATGCTGCACTTTACAGTCAGTATAGTAACACATGCTGCTCTTTACAGTCAGTATAGTAATGCACGCTGCACTTTACAGTCAGTATAGTAACACATGCTGCACTTTACAGTCAGTATAGTAACACATGCTGCTCTTTACAGTCAGTATAGTAACGCACGCTGCACTTTACAGTCAGTATAGTAACACATGCTGCTCTTTACAGTCAGTATAGTAACACATGCTGCTCTTTACAGTCAGTATAGTAACACACGCTGAACTTTACAGTCAGTATAGTAACACATGCTGCTCTGTACAGTCAGTATAGTAACACATGCAGCACTTTACAGTCAGTATAGTAACACACGCTGCACTTTACAGTCAGTATAGTAACACATGCTGCACTTTACAGTCAGTATAGTAACGCACGCTGCACTTTACAGTCAGTATAGTAACGCAGGCTGCACTTTACAGTCAGTATAGTAACGCATGCGGCACTTTACAGTCAGTATAGTAACACACGCTGCTCTTTACAGTCAGTATAGTAACACATGCTGCACTTTACAGTCAGTATAGTAACACACGCTGCACTTTACAGTCAGTATAGTAACACACGCTGCACTTTACAGTCAGTATAGTAACACACGCTGCTCTTTACAGTCAGTATAGTAACACATGCTGCACTTTACAGTCAGTATAGTAACACACGCTGCACTTTACAGTCAGTATAGTAACACACGCTGCACTTTACAGTCAGTATAGTAACACACGCTGCTCTTTATAGTCAGTATAGTAACACATGCGGCACTTTACAGTCAGTATAGTAACGCACGCTGCACTTTACAGTCAGTATAGTAACACATGCGGCACTTTACAGTCAGTATAGTAACGCACGCTGCACTTTACAGTCAGTATAGTAACACATGCTGCACTTTACAGTCAGTATAACACATGCTGCACTTTACAGTCAGTATAGTAACACATGCTGCACTTTACAGTCAGTATAACACATGCTGCACTTTACAGTCAGTATAGTAACACATGCTGCACTTTACAGTCAGTATAGTAACACATGCGGCACTTTACAGTCAGTATAGTAACACACGCTGCTCTTTACAGTCAGTATAGTAACACATGCTGCACTTTACAGTCAGTATAGTAACACATGCTGCACTTTACAGTCAGTATAGTAACGCACGCTGCACTTTACAGTCAGTATAGTAACACACGCGGCACTTTACAGTCAGTATAGTAACACATGCTGCTCTTTACAGTCAGTATAGTAACACACGCGGCACTTTACAGTCAGTATAGTAACACATGCTGCTCTTTACAGTCAGTATAGTAACACACGCTGCTCTTTACAGTCAGTATAGTAACACACGCTGCACTTTACAGTCAGTATAGTAACACACGCTGCACTTTACAGTCAGTATAGTAACACACACTGCACTTTACAGTCAGTATAGTAACGCACGCTGCACTTTACAGTCAGTATAGTAACGCACGCTGCACTTTACAGTCAGTATAGTAACACATGCTGCACTTTACAGTCAGTATAGTAACACATGCTGCTCTTTACAGTCAGTATAGTAATACACGCTGCACTTTACAGTCAGTATAGTAACGCACGCTGCACTTTACAGTCAGTATAGTAACGCATGCTGCACTTTACAGTCAGTATAGTAACGCACGCTGCTCTTTACAGTCAGTATAGTAACGCACGCTGCACTTTACAGTCAGTATAGTAACGCACGCTGCACTTTACCGTCAGTATAGTAACACACGCAGCACTTTACAGTCAGTATAGTAATGCACGCTGCACTTTACAGTCAGTATAGTAACACATGCTGCACTTTACAGTCAGTATAGTAACGCATGCGGCACTTTACAGTCAGTATAGTAACACACGCTGCTCTTTACAGTCAGTATAGTAACACATGCTGCACTTTACAGTCAGTATAGTAACGCATGCGGCACTTTACAGTCAGTATAGTAACACACGCTGCTCTTTACAGTCAGTATAGTAACGCATGCTGCACTTTACAGTCAGTATAGTAACACATGCTGCACTTTACAGTCAGTATAGTAACGCATGCGGCACTTTACAGTCAGTATAGTAACACACGCTGCTCTTTACAGTCAGTATAGTAACGCGCGCTGCACTTTACAGTCAGTATAGTAACACACGCTGCTCTTTACAGTCAGTATAGTAACGCACGCTGCACTTTACAGTCAGTATAGTAACGCATGCTGCACTTTACAGTCAGTATAGTAACGCACGCTGCTCTTTACAGTCAGTATAGTAACGCACGCTGCACTTTACAGTCAGTATAGTAACGCACGCTGCACTTTACCGTCAGTATAGTAACACACGCAGCACTTTACAGTCAGTATAGTAATGCACGCTGCACTTTACAGTCAGTATAGTAACACATGCTGCTCTTTACAGTCAGTATAGTAACACACGCTGCTCTTTACAGTCAGTATAGTAACACACGCTGCACTTTACAGTCAGTATAGTAACACACGCTGCACTTTACAGTCAGTATAGTAACACACGCTGCACTTTACAGTCAGTATAGTAACACACACTGCACTTTACAGTCAGTATAGTAACGCACGCTGCACTTTACAGTCAGTATAGTAACGCACGCTGCACTTTACAGTCAGTATAGTAACACATGCTGCACTTTACAGTCAGTATAGTAACACATGCTGCACTTTACAGTCAGTATAGTAACACATGCTGCTCTTTACAGTCAGTATAGTAATACACGCTGCACTTTACAGTCAGTATAGTAACGCACGCTGCACTTTACAGTCAGTATAGTAACGCATGCTGCACTTTACAGTCAGTATAGTAACGCACGCTGCTCTTTACAGTCAGTATAGTAACGCACGCTGCACTTTACAGTCAGTATAGTAACGCACGCTGCACTTTACCGTCAGTATAGTAACACACGCAGCACTTTACAGTCAGTATAGTAATGCACGCTGCACTTTACAGTCAGTATAGTAACACATGCTGCACTTTACAGTCAGTATAGTAACGCATGCGGCACTTTACAGTCAGTATAGTAACACACGCTGCTCTTTACAGTCAGTATAGTAACACATGCTGCACTTTACAGTCAGTATAGTAACGCATGCGGCACTTTACAGTCAGTATAGTAACACACGCTGCTCTTTACAGTCAGTATAGTAACGCATGCTGCACTTTACAGTCAGTATAGTAACACATGCTGCACTTTACAGTCAGTATAGTAACGCATGCGGCACTTTACAGTCAGTATAGTAACACACGCTGCTCTTTACAGTCAGTATAGTAACGCGCGCTGCACTTTACAGTCAGTATAGTAACACACGCTGCTCTTTACAGTCAGTATAGTAACGCACGCTGCACTTTACAGTCAGTATAGTAACGCATGCTGCACTTTACAGTCAGTATAGTAACGCACGCTGCTCTTTACAGTCAGTATAGTAACGCACGCTGCACTTTACAGTCAGTATAGTAACGCACGCTGCACTTTACCGTCAGTATAGTAACACACGCAGCACTTTACAGTCAGTATAGTAATGCACGCTGCACTTTACAGTCAGTATAGTAACACATGCTGCTCTTTACAGTCAGTATAGTAACACACGCTGCTCTTTACAGTCAGTATAGTAACACACGCTGCACTTTACAGTCAGTATAGTAACACACGCTGCACTTTACAGTCAGTATAGTAACACACGCTGCACTTTACAGTCAGTATAGTAACACACACTGCACTTTACAGTCAGTATAGTAACGCACGCTGCACTTTACAGTCAGTATAGTAACGCACGCTGCACTTTACAGTCAGTATAGTAACACATGCTGCACTTTACAGTCAGTATAGTAACACATGCTGCTCTTTACAGTCAGTATAGTAATACACGCTGCACTTTACAGTCAGTATAGTAACGCACGCTGCACTTTACAGTCAGTATAGTAACGCATGCTGCACTTTACAGTCAGTATAGTAACGCACGCTGCTCTTTACAGTCAGTATAGTAACGCACGCTGCACTTTACAGTCAGTATAGTAACGCACGCTGCACTTTACCGTCAGTATAGTAACACACGCAGCACTTTACAGTCAGTATAGTAATGCACGCTGCACTTTACAGTCAGTATAGTAACACATGCTGCACTTTACAGTCAGTATAGTAACGCATGCGGCACTTTACAGTCAGTATAGTAACACACGCTGCACTTTACAGTCAGTATAGTAACACACGCTGCTCTTTACAGTCAGTATAGTAACGCACGCTGCACTTTACAGTCAGTATAGTAACACATGCTGCACTTTACAGTCAGTATAGTAGCACACGCTGCTCTTTACAGTCAGTATAGTAACACATGCTGCACTTTACAGTCAGTATAGTAACGCATGCGGCACTTTACAGTCAGTATAGTAACACACGCTGCTCTTTACAGTCAGTATAGTAACGCATGCTGCACTTTACAGTCAGTATAGTAACACATGCTGCACTTTACAGTCAGTATAGTAACGCATGCGGCACTTTACAGTCAGTATAGTAACACACGCTGCTCTTTACAGTCAGTATAGTAACACGCGCTGCACTTTACAGTCAGTATAGTAACGCGCGCTGCACTTTACAGTCAGTATAGTAACACACGCTGCTCTTTACAGTCAGTATAGTAACGCACGCTGCACTTTACAGTCAGTATAGTAACGCATGCTGCACTTTACAGTCAGTATAGTAACGCACGCTGCTCTTTACAGTCAGTATAGTAACGCACGCTGCACTTTACAGTCAGTATAGTAACGCACGCTGCACTTTACCGTCAGTATAGTAACACACGCAGCACTTTACAGTCAGTATAGTAATGCACGCTGCACTTTACAGTCAGTATAGTAACACATGCTGCACTTTACAGTCAGTATAGTAACGCATGCGGCACTTTACAGTCAGTATAGTAACACACGCTGCACTTTACAGTCAGTATAGTAACACACGCTGCTCTTTACAGTCAGTATAGTAACGCACGCTGCACTTTACAGTCAGTATAGTAACACATGCTGCACTTTACAGTCAGTATAGTAACACATGCTGCACTTTACAGTCAGTATAGTAGCACACGCTGCTCTTTACAGTCAGTATAGTAACACATGCTGCACTTTACAGTCAGTATAGTAACGCATGCGGCACTTTACAGTCAGTATAGTAACACACGCTGCTCTTTACAGTCAGTATAGTAACGCATGCTGCACTTTACAGTCAGTATAGTAACACATGCTGCACTTTACAGTCAGTATAGTAACGCATGCGGCACTTTACAGTCAGTATAGTAACACACGCTGCTCTTTACAGTCAGTATAGTAACGCGCGCTGCACTTTACAGTCAGTATAGTAACACACGCTGCTCTTTACAGTCAGTATAGTAACACACGCTGCACTTTACAGTCAGTATAGTAACACATGCTGCTCTTTACAGTCAGTATAGTAACACACGCTGCTCTTTACAGTCAGTATAGTAACACATGCTGCACTTTACAGTCAGTATAGTAACACACGCTGCACTTTACAGTCAGTATAGTAACACACGCTGCTCTTTACAGTCAGTATAGTAACACATGCTGCACTTTACAGTCAGTATAGTAACACATGCTGCACTTTACAGTCAGTATAGTAACGCACGCTGCACTTTACAGTCAGTATAGTAACGCATGCTGCTCTTTACAGTCAGTATAGTAACGCACGCTGCACTTTACAGTCAGTATAGTAACGCACGCTGCTCTGTACAGTCAGTATAGTAACGCATGCTGCTCTTTACAGTCAGTATAGTAACACACGCTGCTCTTTACAGTCAGTATAGTAACACACGCTGCACTTTACAGTCAGTATAGTAACACACGCTGCACTTTACAGTCAGTATAGTAACACATGCGGCACTTTACAGTCAGTATAGTAACGCACGCTGCACTTTACAGTCAGTATAGTAACACACGCTGCACTTTACAGTCAGTATAGTAACACATGCTGCACTTTACAGTCAGTATAGTAACGCACGCTACACTTTAGTCAGTATAGTAACGCACGCTGCACTTTACAGTCAGTATAGTAACACACGCTGCACTTTACAGTCAGTATAGTAACACATGCTGCACTTTACAGTCAGTATAGTAACGCACGCTGCACTTTACAGTCAGTATAGTAACACATGCTGCTCTTTACAGTCAGTATAGTAACGCACGCTGCACTTTACAGTCAGTATAGTAACACATGCTGCTCTTTACAGTCAGTATAGTAACACACGCGGCACTTTACAGTCAGTATAGTAACACATGCTGCACTTTACAGTCAGTATAGTAACACATGCTGCTCTTTACAGTCAGTATAGTAACACACGCTGCACTTTACAGTCAGTATAGTAACACACGCTGCTCTTTACAGTCAGTATAGTAACGCACGCTGCACTTTACAGTCAGTATAGTAACGCACGCTGCACTTTACAGTCAGTATAGTAACGCACGCTGCACTTTACAGTCAGTATAGTAAAGCACACTGCAATTTACAGTCAGTATAGTAACACATGCTGCTCTTTACAGTCAGTATAGTAACACACGCTGCACTTTACAGTCAGTATAGTAACACACGCTGCTCTTTACAGTCAGTATAGTAACGCACACTGCACTTTACAGTCAGTATAGTAACACACGCTGCTCTTTACAGTCAGTATAGTAACACACGCTGCACTTTACAGTCAGTATAGTAACGCACGCTGCACTTTACAGTCAGTATAGTAATGCACGCTGCACTTTACAGTCAGTATAGTAACACATGCTGCACTTTACAGTCAGTATAGTAACACACGCTGCTCTTTACAGTCAGTATAGTAACAGATGCTGCACTTTACAGTCAGTATAGTAACGCATGCGGCACTTTACAGTCAGTATAGTAACACATGCTGCACTTTTCAGTCAGTATAGTAACACATGCAGCACTTTACAGTCAGTATAGTAACACACGCTGCTCTTTACAGTCAGTATAGTAACGCATGCTGCACTTTACAGTCAGTATAGTAACACATGCTGCACTTTACAGTCAGTATAGTAACGCATGCGGCACTTTACAGTCAGTATAGTAACGCATGCTGCACTTTACAGTCAGTATAGTAACACATGCTGCACTTTACAGTCAGTATAGTAACGCATGCGGCACTTTACAGTCAGTATAGTAACACATGCTGCTCTTTACATTCAGTATAGTAACACACGCTGCTCTTTACAGTCAGTATAGTAACACATGCTGCTCTTTACAGTCAGTATAGTAACGCACGCTGCACTTTACAGTCAGTATAGTAACACATGCGGCACTTTACAGTCAGTATAGTAACACATGCTGCACTTTACAGTCAGTATAGTAACACATGCTGCACTTTACAGTCAGTATAGTAACACATGCGGCACTTTACAGTCAGTATAGTAACGCACGCTGCACTTTACAGTCAGTATAGTAACACATGCTGCTCTTTACAGTCAGTATAGTAACACATGCTGCACTTTACAGTCAGTATAGTAACACACGCTGCTCTTTACAGTCAGTATAGTAACACATGCAGCACTTTACAGTCAGTATAGTAACACACGCTGCACTTTACAGTCAGTATAGTAACACACGCTGCTCTTTACAGTCAGTATAGTAACACATGCTGCACTTTACAGTCAGTATAGTAACACATGCTGCACTTTACAGTCAGTATAGTAACGCACGCTGCTCTTTACAGTCAATATATGAAAACATACGGCACTTTACAGTCAGTATAGTAACGCACGCTGAACTTTACAGTCAGTATAGTAACACATGCTGCTCTGTACAGTCAGTATAGTAACACATGCTGCACTTTACAGTCAGTATAGTAACGCACGCTGCACTTTACAGTCAGTATAGTAACGCACGCTGCACTTTACAGTCAGTATAGTAACGCATGCGGCACTTTACAGTCAGTATAGTAACACACGCGGCTCTTTACAGTCAGTATAGTAACACACGCTGCACTTTACAGTCAGTATAGTAACGCACGCTGCACTTTACAGTCAGTATAGTAACACACGCGGCTCTTTACAGTCAGTATAGTAACACACGCTGCACTTTACAGTCAGTATAGTAACACACGCTGCTCTTTACAGTCAGTATAGTAACACATGCGGCACTTTACAGTCAGTATAGTAACACACGCTGCACTTTACAGTCAGTATAGTAACACACGCTGCTCTTTACAGTCAGTATAGTAACACATGCTGCACTTTACAGTCAGTATAGTAACGCACGCTGCACTTTACAGTCAGTATAGTAACACACGCTGCTCTTTACAGTCAGTATAGTAACACACGCTGCTCTTTATAGTCAGTATAGTAACACATGCGGCACTTTACAGTCAGTATAGTAACACATGCTGCACTTTACAGTCAGTATAGTAACACACGCTGCACTTTACAGTCAGTATAGTAACACACGCTGCACTTTACAGTCAGTATAGTAACACATGCTGCACTTTACAGTCAGTATAGTAACGCACGCTGCACTTTACAGTCAGTATAGTAACACATGCGGCACTTTACAGTCAGTATAGTAACGCACGCTGCACTTTACAGTCAGTATAGTAACGCACGCTGCACTTTACAGTCAGTATAGTAACACACGCTGCACTTTACAGTCAGTATAGTAACACATGCTGCTCTTTACAGTCAGTATAGTAACACACGCTGCACTTTACAGTCAGTATAGTAACACATGCGGCACTTTACAGTCAGTATAGTAACACACGCTGCACTTTACAGTCAGTATAGTAACACATGCTGCTCTGTACAGTCAGTATAGTAACGCACGCTGCTCTTTACAGTCAGTATAGTAACACACGCTGCTCTTTACAGTCAGTATAGTAACACACGCTGCACTTTACAGTCAGTATAGTAACACACGCTGCTCTTTACAGTCAGTATAGTAACACACGCTGCTCTTTACAGTCAGTATAGTAACGCATGCTGCTCTTTACAGTCAGTATAGTAACGCACGCTGCTCTTTACAGTCAGTATAGTAACACACGCTGCTCTTTACAGTCAGTATAGTAACGCATGCTGCTCTTTACAGTCAGTATAGTAACACGCTGCACTTTACAGTCAGTATAGTAACACACGCTGCTCTGTACAGTCAGTATAGTAACGCATGCTGCTCTTTACAGTCAGTATAGTAACACACGCTGCTCTTTACAGTCAGTATAGTAACACATGCGGCTCTTTACAGTCAGTATAGTAACACACGCTGCTCTTTATAGTCAGTATAGTAACACATGCGGCACTTTACAGTCAGCATAGTAACACACGCTGCTCTTTACAGTCAGTATAGTAACACACGCTGCTCTTTACAGTCAGTATAGTAACACACGCTGCTCTGTACAGTCAGTATAGTAACGCACGCTGCTCTTTACAGTCAGTATAGTAACACACGCTGCTCTTTACAGTCAGTATAGTAACACACGCTGCTCTTTACAGTCAGTATAGTAACACACGCTGCACTTTACAGTCAGTATAGTAACGCACTCTGCACTTTACAGTCAGTATAGTAACACATGCTGCTCTTTACAGTCAATATAGTAACACATGCTGCTCTTTACAGTCAGTATAGTAACACACGCTGCACTTTACAGTCAGTATAGTAACACATGCGGCACTTTACAGTCAGTATAGTAACACATGCGGCACTTTACAGTCAGTATAGTAACGCACGCTGCTCTTTACAGTCAGTATAGTAACACATGCTGCACTTTACAGTCAGTATAGTAACACACGCTGCACTTTACAGTCAGTATAGTAACACACGCTGCACTTTACAGTCAGTATAGTAACACACGCTGCACTTTACAGTCAGTATAGTAACACATGCTGCACTTCACAGTCAGTATAGTAACACATGCTGCTCTTTACAGTCAGTATAGTAACGCACGCTGCACTTTACAGTCAGTATAGTAACGTACGCTGCACTTTACAGTCAGTATAGTAACGCACGCTGCTCTTTATAGTCAGTATAGTAACACACGCTGCACTTTACAGTCAGTATAGTAACGCACGCTGCACTTTACAGTCAGTATAGTAACACATGCTGCACTTTACAGTCAGTATAGTAACACACGCTGCACTTTACAGTCAGTATAGTAACGCACGCTGCACTTTACAGTCAGTATAGTAACACACGCTGCTCTTTATAGTCAGTATAGTAACACACGCTGCACTTTACAGTCAGTATAGTAACACATGCTGCACTTTACAGTCAGTATAGTAACACACGCTGCACTTTACAGTCAGTATAGTAACGCACGCTGCACTTTACAGTCAGTATAGTAACACATGCGGCACATTACAGTCAGTATAGTAACGCACGCTGCACTTTACAGTCAGTATAGTAACACACGCTGCACTTTACAGTCAGTATAGTAACACACGCTGCTCTTTACAGTCAGTATAGTAACACACGCTGCACTTTACAGTCAGTATAGTAACACACGCTGCACTTTACAGTCAATATAGTAACACACGCTGCTCTTTACAGTCAGTATAGTAACACACGCTGCACTTTACAGTCAGTATAGTAACACACGCTGCTCTGTACAGTCAGTATAGTAACACACGCTGCACTTTACAGTCAGTATAGTAACACATGCTGCACTTTACAGTCAGTATAGTAACACACGCTGCTCTTTACAGTCAGTATAGTAACGCATGCGGCACTTTACAGTCAGTATAGTAACACATGCTGCACTTTACAGTCAGTATAGTAACACACGCTGCTC
Organism: Rhinoderma darwinii; assembly: GCF_050947455.1. Classification (NCBI taxonomy): domain Eukaryota; kingdom Metazoa; phylum Chordata; class Amphibia; order Anura; family Rhinodermatidae; genus Rhinoderma; species Rhinoderma darwinii. Next base: position 94,090 of record NW_027461876.1, read on the forward strand.
TTTACAGTCAGTATAGTAACGCACGCTGCTCTTTACAGTCAATATAGGAACACATGCAGCACTTTACAGTCAGTATAGTAACGCACGCTGAACTTTACAGTCAGTATAGTAACACATGCTGCTCTGTACAGTCAGTATAGTAACACATGCTGCACTTTACAGTCAGTATAGTAACACACGCTGCACTTTACAGTCAGTATAGTAACACACGCTGCACTTTACAGTCAGTATAGTAACACACGCGGCACTTTACAGTCAGTATAGTAACACACGCTGCTCTGTACAGTCAGTATAGTAACACATGCTGCACTTTACAGTCAGTATAGTAACACATGCGGCACTTTACAGTCAGTATAGTAACACATGCTGCACTTTACAGTCAGTATAGTAACGCACGCTGCTCTTTACAGTCAGTATAGTAACGCACGCTGCTCTTTACAGTCAGTATAGTAACGCACGCGGCACTTTACAGTCAGTATAGTAACACATGCTGCACTTTACAGTCAGTATAGTAACGCACGCTGCACTTTACCGTCAGTATAGTAACACACGCAGCACTTTACAGTCAGTATAGTAACACATGCTGCTCTTTACAGTCAGTATAGTAATACATGCGGCACTTTACAGTCAGTATAGTAATGCACGCTGCACTTTACAGTCAGTATAGTAACGCACGCAGCACTTTACAGTCAGTATAGTAACACATGCTGCACTTTACAGTCAGTATAGTAACACACGCTGCACTTTACAGTCAGTATAGTAACACACGCTGCACTTTACAATCAGTATAGTAACGCACGCAGCACTTTACAGTCAGTATAGTAACACATGCTGCACTTTACAGTCAGTATAGTAACACACGCTGCACTTTACAGTCAGTATAGTAACACATGCTGCACTTTACAGTCAGTATAGTAACACACGCTGCACTTTACAGTCAGTATAGTAACACATGCTGCACTTTACAGTCAGTATAGTAACGCACGCTGCACTTTACAATCAGTATAGTAACACATGCTGCTCTTTACAGTCAGTATAGTAACACATCGGCACTTTACAGTCAGTATAGTAACACATGCTGCTCTTTACAGTCAGTATAGTAACACACGCTGCACTTTACAGTCAGTATAGTAACGCACGCTGCTCTTTACAGTCAGTATAGTAACACACGCTGCTCTTTACAGTCAGTATAATAACACACACTGCACTTTACAGTCAGTATAGTAACGCACGCTGCACTTTACAGTCAGTATAGTAACGCACACTGCAATTTACAGTCAGTATAGTAACACACGCTGCACTTTACAGTCAGTATAATAACACACACTGCACTTTACAGTCAGTATAGTAACGCACGCTGCACTTTACAGTCAGTATAGTAACGCACACTGCAATTTACAGTCAGTATAGTAACACACGCTGCACTTTACAGTCAGTATAGTAACACACGCTGCTCTTTACAGTCAGTATAGTAACACATGCAGCACTTTACAGTCAGTATAGTAACACACGCTGCACTTTACAGTCAGTATAGTAACACACGCTGCACTTTCCAGTCAGTATAGTAACACATGCGGCACTTTACAGTCAGTATAGTAACGCACGCTGCACTTTACAGTCAGTATAGTAACACATGCTGCACTTTACAGTCAGTATAGTAACACACGCTGCTCTTTACAGTCAGTATAGTAACACATGCTGCACTTTACAGTCAGTATAGTAACACATGCTGCACTTTACAGTCAGTATAGTAACACACGCTGCACTTTACAGTCAGTATAGTAACACATGCTGCTCTTTACAGTCAGTATAGTAACGCATGCTGCACTTTACAGTCAGTATAGTAACACATGCTGCACTTTACAGTCAGTATAGTAACACACGCTGCTCTTTACAGTCAGTATAGTAACACATGCGGCACTTTACAGTCAGTATAGTAACACATGCTGCTCTTTACAGTCAGTATAGTAACGCATGCTGCACTTTACAGTCAGTATAGTAACACATGCGGCACTTTACAGTCAGTATAGTAACGCACGCTGCACTTTACAGTCAGTATAGTAACACATGCTGCACTTTACAGTCAGTATAGTAACACATGCTGCACTTTACAGTCAGTATAGTAACACATGCTGCTCTTTACAGTCAGTATAGTAACACACGCTGCACTTTACAGTCAGTATAGTAACACATGCTGCTCTTTACAGTCAGTATAGTAACACATGCTGCTCTTTACAGTCAGTATAGTAACACACGCTGCACTTTACAGTCAGTATAGTAACGCACGCTGCTCTTTACAGTCAGTATAGTAACGCACGCTGCTCTTTACAGTCAGTATAGTAACACACGCTGCACTTTACAGTCAGTATAGTAACACATGCTGCTCTTTACAGTCAGTATAGTAACACATGCTGCTCTTTACAGTCAGTATAGTAACACACGCTGCACTTTACAGTCAGTATAGTAACACACGCTGCTCTTTACAGTCAGTATAATAACACACACTGCACTTTACAGTCAGTATAGTAACGCACGCTGCACTTTACAGTCAGTATAGTAACGCACACTGCACTTTACAGTCAGTATAGTAACACACGCTGCACTTTACAGTCAGTATAGTAACGCACGCTGCACTTTACAGTCAGTATAGTAACACACGCTGCTCTTTACAGTCAGTATAGTAACACACGCTGCACTTTACAGTCAGTATAGTAACACATGCTGCACTTTACAATCAGTATAGTAACACATGCTGCTCTTTACAGTCAGTATAGTAACACATGCGGCACTTTACAGTCAGTATAGTAACACATGCTGCACTTTACAATCAGTATAGTAACACATGCTGCTCTTTACAGTCAGTATAGTAACACATGCTGCACTTTTCAGTCAGTATAGTAACACATGCTGCACTTTACAGTCAGTATAGTAACGCATGCGGCACTTTACAGTCAGTATAGTAACACATGCTGCACTTTACAATCAGTATAGTAACACATGCTGCTCTTTACAGTCAGTATAGTAACACATGCTGCACTTTTCAGTCAGTATAGTAACACATGCTGCACTTTTCAGTCAGTATAGTAACACATGCTGCTCTTTACAGTCAGTATAGTAACACATGCTGCACTTTACAGTCAGTATAGTAACACACGCTGCTCTTTACAGTCAGTATAGTAACGCATGCTGCACTTTACAGTCAGTATAGTAACACATGCTGCACTTTACAGTCAGTATAGTAACGCATGCGGCACTTTACAGTCAGTATAGTAACGCACGCTGCACTTTACAGTCAGTATAGTAACACATGCTGCACTTTACAGTCAGTATAGTAACACATGCTGCACTTTACAGTCAGTATAGTAACACACGCTGCACTTTACAGTCAGTATAGTAACACACGCTGCACTTTACAGTCAGTATAGTAACACACGCTGCACTTTACAGTCAGTATAGTAACACACGCTGCTCTTTACAGTCAGTATAATAACACATGCGGCACTTTACAGTCAGTATAGTAACACATGCTGCTCTTTACAGTCAGTATAGTAACACATGCGGCACTTTACAGTCAGTATAGTAACACATGCTGCTCTTTACAGTCAGTATAGTAACACACGCTGCTCTTTACAGTCAGTATAGTAACACAAGCTGCTCTTTACAGTCAGTATAGTAACACATGCTGCTCTTTACAGTCAGTATAGTAACACACGCTGCTCTTTACAGTCAGTATAGTAACACATGCAGCACTTTACAGTCAGTATAGTAACACATGCAGCACTTTACAGTCAGTATAGTAACACACGCTGCTCTTTACAGTCAGTATAGTAACACACGCTGCACTTTACAGTCAGTATAGTAACACATGCGGCACTTTACAGTCAGTATAGTAACACATGCGGCACTTTACAGTCAGTATAGTAACGCATGCTGCTCTTTACAGTCAGTATAGTAACACACGCGGCACTTTACAGTCAGTATAGTAACACACGCTGCACTTTACAGTCAGTATAGTAACACATGCTGCTCTTTACAGTCAGTATAGTAACACATGCTGCACTTTACAGTCAGTATAGTAACACACGCTGCACTTTACAGTCAGTATAGTAACACACGCTGCTCTTTACAGTCAGTATAGTAACGCACGCTGCTCTTTACAGTCAATATATGAAAACATACGGCACTTTACAGTCAGTATAGTAACACACGCTGCTCTTTACAGTCAGTATAGTAACACACGCTGCACTTTACAGTCAGTATAGTAACACATGCTGCACTTTACAGTCAGTATAGTAACACATGCTGCTCTGTACAGTCAGTATAGTAACGCACGCTGCACTTTACAGTCAGTATAGTAACGCACGCTGCACTTTACAGTCAGTATAGTAACGCATGCGGCACTTTACAGTCAGTATAGTAACACACGCTGCACTTTACAGTCAGTATAGTAACACATGCTGCACTTTACAGTCAGTATAGTAACGCACGCTGCACTTTACAGTCAGTATAGTAACACACGCTGCACTTTACAGTCAGTATAGTAACGCACGCTGCTCTTTACAGTCAGTATAGTAACGCACGCTGCACTTTACAGTCAGTATAGTAACGCATGCGGCACTTTACAGTCAGTATAGTAACACACGCTGCACTTTACAGTCAGTATAGTAACACACGCTGCTCTTTACAGTCAGTATAGTAACGCATGCTGCACTTTACAGCCAGTATAGTAACGCATGCGGCACTTTACAGTCAGTATAGTAACGCATGCGGCACTTTACAGTCAGTATAGTAACACATGCTGCACTTTACAGTCAGTATAGTAACGCATGCGGCACTTTACAGTCAGTATAGTAACACACGCTGCTCTTTACAGTCAGTATAGTAACGCACGCTGCTCTTTACAGTCAGTATAGGAACACACGCTGCACTTTACAGTCAGTATAGTAACACACGCTGCACTTTCCAGTCAGTATAGTAACGCACGCTGCACTTTACAGTCAGTATAGTAACGCACGCTGCTCTTTACAGTCAGTATAGGAACACACGCTGCACTTTACAGTCAGTATAGTAACACACGCTGCACTTTCCAGTCAGTATAGTAACGCACGCTGCACTTTACAGTCAGTATAGTAACGCACGCTGCTCTTTACAGTCAGTATAGTAACACACGCTGCACTTTACAGTCAGTATAGTAACACACGCTGCACTTTCCAGTCAGTATAGTAACGCACGCTGCACTTTACAGTCAGTATAGTAACACACACTGCTCTTTACAGTCAGTATAGTAACACACGCGGCACTTTACAGTCAGTATAGTAACACATGCTGCACTTTACAGTCAGTATAGTAACACACACTGCACTTTACAGTCAGTATAGTAACGCACGCTGCTCTTTACAGTCAGTATAGGAACACACGCTGCACTTTACAGTCAGTATAGTAACACACGCTGCACTTTCCAGTCAGTATAGTAACGCACGCTGCACTTTACAGTCAGTATAGTAACGCACGCTGCTCTTTACAGTCAGTATAGTAACACACGCTGCACTTTACAGTCAGTATAGTAACACATGCTGCACTTTACAGTCAGTATAGTAACACACGCTGCACTTTACAGTCAGTATAGTAACACACACTGCTCTTTACAGTCAGTATAGTAACACACGCGGCACTTTACAGTCAGTATAGTAACACATGCTGCACTTTACAGTCAGTATAGTAACACACGCTGCACTTTACAGTCAGTATAGTAACACACGCGGCACTTTACAGTCAGTATAGTAACACATGCTGCTCTTTACAGTCAGTATAGTAACACACACTGCACTTTACAGTCAGTATAGTAACACACGCGGCACTTTACAGTCAGTATAGTAACACATGCTGCTCTTTACAGTCAGTATAGTAACACACGCTGCTCTTTACAGTCAGTATAGTAACACACGCGGCACTTTACAGTCAGTATAGTAACACATGCTGCTCTTTACAGTCAGTATAGTAACGCATGCTGCACTTTACAGTCAGTATAGTAACACATGCGGCACTTTACAGTCAGTATAGTAACACATGCGGCACTTTACAGTCAGTATAGTAACACACGCTGCACTTTACAGTCAGTATAGTAACACATGCTGCACTTTACAGTCAGTATAGTAACGCATGCAGCACTTTACAGTCAGTATAGTAACACACGCTGCACTTTACAGTCAGTATAGTAACGTACGCTGCTCTTTACAGTCAGTATGGTAACACATGCTGCTCTTTACAGTCAGTATAGTAACACATGCAGCACTTTACAGTCAGTATAGTAACACACGCTGCTCTTTACAGTCAGTATAGTAACACACGCTGCACTTTACAGTCAGTATAGTAACACATGCGGCACTTTACAGTCAGTATAGTAACACACGCTGCTCTTTACAGTCAGTATAGTAACGCACGCTGCACTTTACAGTCAGTATAGTAATACATGCGGCACTTTACAGTCAGTATAGTAACGCACGCTGCACTTTACAGTCAGTATAGTAACACATGCTGCTCTTTACAGTCAGTATAGTAACACATGCTGCACTTTACAGTCAGTATAGTAACGCACGCTGCACTTTACAGTCAGTATAGTAACGCACGCTGCACTTTACAGTCAGTATAGTAACACATGCTGCACTTTACAGTCAGTATAGTAACACATGCGGCACTTTACAGTCAGTATAGTAACACATGCGGCACTTTACAGTCAGTATAGGAACACACGCTGCACTTTACAGTCAGTATAGTAACGCACGCTGCACTTTACAGTCAGTATAGTAACGCACGCTGCACTTTACAGTCAGTATAGTAACGCACGCTGCACTTTACAGTCAGTATAGTAACGCACGCTGCACTTTACAGTCAGTATAGTAACACACGCTGCTCTTTACAGTCAGTATAGTAACACATGCTGCTCTTTACAGTCAGTATAGTAACACACGCTGCTCTTTACAGTCAGTATAGTAACACACGCTGCACTTTACAGTCAGTATAGTAACGCACGCTGCACTTTACAGTCAGTATAGTAACACACGCTGCACTTTACAGTCAGTATAGTAACACATGCTGCTCTTTACAGTCAGTATAGTAACGCATGCTGCACTTTACAGTCAGTATAGTAACACACGCTGCACTTTACAGTCAGTATAGTAACACACGCTGCTCTTTACAGTCAGTATAGTAACGCACGCTGCACTTTACAGTCAGTATAGTAACACACGCTGCACTTTACAGTCAGTATAGTAACGCACGCTGCACTTTACAGTCAGTATAGTAACACACGCTGCTCTTTACAGTCAGTATAGTAACGCACGCTGCACTTTACAGTCAGTATAGTAACACATGCGGCACTTTACAGTCAGTATAGTAACACATGCTGCACTTTACAGTCAGTATAGTAACACACGCTGCACTTTACAGTCAGTATAGTAACACATGCGGCACTTTACAGTCAGTATAGTAACACATGCTGCACTTTACAGTCAGTATAGTAACACACGCTGCACTTTACAGTCAGTATAGTAACGCATGCTGCACTTTACAGTCAGTATAGTAATACACGCTGCACTTTACAGTCAGTATAGTAACACATGCGGCACTTTACAGTCAGTATAGTAACACACGCTGCTCTTTACAGTCAGTATAGTAACACACGCTGCACTTTACAGTCAGTATAGTAACACACGCTGCACTTTACAGTCAGTATAGTAACACATGCTGCTCTTTACAGTCAGTATAGTAACACATGCTGCCCTTTACAGTCAGTATAGTAACACATGCTGCACTTTACAGTCAGTATAGTAACACATGCTGCTCTTTACAGTCAGTATAGTAACACACGCTGCTCTTTACAGTCAGTATAGTAACACACGCTGCACTTTACAGTCAGTATAGTAACACACGCTGCACTTTACAGTCAGTATAGTAACACATGCTGCTCTTTACAGTCAGTATAGTAACGCACGCTGCACTTTACAGTCAGTATAGTAACGCACGCTGCACTTTACAGTCAGTATAGTAACACATGCTGCACTTTACAGTCAGTATAGTAACGCACGCTGCACTTTACAGTCAGTATAGTAACACACGCTGCACTTTACAGTCAGTATAGTAACACATGCTGCTCTTTACAGTCAGTATAGTAACACATGCTGCTCTTTACAGTCAGTATAGTAACGCACGCTGCACTTTACAGTCAGTATAGTAACGCACGCTGCACTTTACAGTCAGTATAGTAACACATGCTGCACTTTACAGTCAGTATAGTAACACACGCGGCACTTTACAGTCAGTATAGTAACACACACTGCACTTTACAGTCAGTATAGTAACACATGCTGCACTTTACAGTCAGTATAGTAACACATGCGGCACTTTACAGTCAGTATAGTAACGCACGCTGCTCTTTACAGTCAGTATAGTAACGCACGCTGCACTTTACAGTCAGTATAGTAACACACGCTGCTCTTTACAGTCAGTATAGTAACGCACGCTGCACTTTACAGTCAGTATAGTAACACATGCGGCACTTTACAGTCAGTATAGTAACACATGCGGCACTTTACAGTCAGTATAGTAACACATGCGACACTTTACAGTCAGTATAGTAACACACGCTGCTCTTTACAGTCAGTATAGGAACACACGCTGCACTTTACAGTCAGTATAGTAACACATGCTGCTCTTTACAGTCAGTATAGTAACACATGCGGCACTTTACAGTCAGTATAGTAACGCACGCTGCACTTTACAGTCAGTATAGTAACACATGCTGCTCTTTACAGTCAGTATAGTAACACATGCTGCTCTTTACAGTCAGTATAGTAACACATGCTGCACTTTACAGTCAGTATAGTAACGCACGCTGCACTTTACAGTCAGTATAGTAACGCACGCTGCACTTTACAGTCAGTATAGTAACACACGCTGCACTTTACAGTCAGTATAGTAACACACGCTGCACTTTACAGTCAGTATAGTAACACACGCTGCACTTTACAGTCAGTATAGTAACACATGCTGCTCTTTACAGTCAGTATAGTAACGCACGCTGCACTTTACAGTCAGTATAGTAACACATGCGGCACTTTACAGTCAGTATAGTAACACATGCTGCTCTTTACAGTCAGTATAGTAACACACGCTGCTCTTTACAGTCAGCATAGTAACACACGCTGCACTTTACAGTCAGTATAGTAACACACGCTGCACTTTACAGTCAGTATAGTAACACACGCTGCACTTTACAGTCAGTATAGTAACACACACTGCACTTTACAGTCAGTATAGTAACACATGCTGCTCTTTACAGTCAGTATAGTAACACACGCTGCTCTTTACAGTCAGTATAGTAACGCATGCTGCACTTTACAGTCAGTATAGTAACACACGCTGCACTTTACAGTCAGTATAGTAACACACGCTGCTCTTTACAGTCAGTATAGTAACACACGCTGCTCTTTACAGTCAGTATAGTAACACACGCTGCACTTTACAGTCAGTATAGTAACACATGCTGCACTTTACAGTCAGTATAGTAACACATGCTGCACTTTACAGTCAGTATAGTAACACATGCTGCACTTTACAGTCAGCATAGTAACACACGCTGCACTTTACAGTCAGTATAGTAACACACGCTGCACTTTACAGTCAGTATAGTAACACACGCTGCACTTTACAGTCAGTATAGTAACACACACTGCACTTTACAGTCAGTATAGTAATACATGCGGCACTTTACAGTCAGTATAGTAACACACGCTGCTCTTTACAGTCAGTATAGTAACGCACGCTGCACTTTACAGTCAGTATAGTAACACATGCTGCTCTTTACAGTCAGTATAGTAACACATGCTGCTCTTTACAGTCAGTATAGTAACACACGCTGCTCTTTACAGTCAGTATAGTAACACACGCTGCTCTTTACAGTCAGTATAGTAACGCATGCTGCACTTTACAGTCAGTATAGTAACGCACGCTGCACTTTACAGTCAGTATAGTAACGCACGCTGCACTTTACAGTCAGTATAGTAACGCACGCTGCACTTTACAGTCAGTATAGTAACACACGCTGCACTTTACAGTCAGTATAGTAACGCACGCTGCACTTTACAGTCAGTATAGTAACACATGCTGCACTTTACAGTCAGTATAGTAACACATGCGGCACTTTACAGTCAGTATAGTAACGCACGCTGCACTTTACAGTCAGTATAGTAACACACGCTGCACTTTACAGTCAGTATAGTAACACACGCTGCTCTTTACAGTCAGTATAGTAACACACGCTGCTCTTTACAGTCAGTATAGTAACACACGCTGCACTTTACAGTCAGTATAGTAACGCACGCTGCACTTTACAGTCAGTATAGTAACACACGCTGCACTTTACAGTCAGTATAGTAACACATGCTGCACTTTACAGTCAGTATAGTAACACACGCGGCACTTTACAGTCAGTATAGTAACACATGCTGCTCTTTACAGTCAGTATAGTAACGCACGCTGCTCTTTACAGTCAGTATAGTAACACACGCGGCACTTTACAGTCAGTATAGTAACACACGCTGCTCTTTACAGTCAGTATAGTAACACACGCTGCTCTTTACAGTCAGTATAGTAACACACGCGGCACTTTACAGTCAGTATAGTAACACACGCTGCTCTTTACAGTCAGTATAGTAACGCACGCTGCTCTTTACAGTCAGTATAGTAACACACGCGGCACTTTACAGTCAGTATAGTAACGCACGCTGCTCTTTACAGTCAGTATAGTAACACACACTGCACTTTACAGTCAGTATAGTAACACACGCTGCACTTTACAGTCAGTATAGTAACGCACGCTGCTCTTTACAGTCAGTATAGTAACGCACGCTGCACTTTACAGTCAGTATAGTAACACACGCTGCTCTTTACAGTCAGTATAGTAACGCACGCTGCTCTTTACAGTCAGTATAGTAACACATGCTGCACTTTACAGTCAGTATAGTAACACACGCTGCTCTTTACAGTCAGTATAGTAACGCACGCTGCTCTTTACAGTCAGTATAGTAACACACGCTGCTCTTTACAGTCAGTATAGTAACACATGCTGCACTTTACAGTCAGTATAGTAACGCACGCTGCTCTTTACAGTCAGTATAGTAACACATGCTGCTCTTTACAGTCAGTATAGTAACACACGCTGCTCTTTACAGTCAGTATAGTAACACATGCTGCTCTTTACAGTCAGTATAGTAACGCACGCTGCACTTTACAGTCAGTATAGTAACACACGCTGCACTTTACAGTCAGTATAGTAACACACGCTGCACTTTACAGTCAGTATAGTAACACATGCTGCACTTTACAGTCAGTATAGTAACACACGCTGCACTTTACAGTCAGTATAGTAACACATGCTGCTCTTTACAGTCAGTATAGTAACGCACGCTGCACTTTACAGTCAGTATAGTAACACACGCTTCTCTTTACAGTCAGTATAGTAACACATGCTGCACTTTACAGTCAGTATAGTAACACACGCTGCTCTTTACAGTCAGTATAGTAACGCACACTGCACTTTACAGTCAGTATAGTAACACACGCTTCTCTTTACAGTCAGTATAGTAACGCACGCTGCTCTTTACAGTCAGTATAGTAACGCACGCTGCACTTTACAGTCAGTATAGTAACGCACACTGCACTTTACAGTCAGTATAGTAACACACGCTTCTCTTTACAGTCAGTATAGTAACGCACGCTGCACTTTACAGTCAGTATAGTAACGCACACTGCTCTTTACAGTCAGTATAGTAACACACGCTGCTCTTTACAGTCAGTATAGTAACGCACACTGCACTTTACAGTCAGTATAGTAACACACGCTTCTCTTTACAGTCAGTATAGTAACACATGCTGCACTTTACAGTCAGTATAGTAACACATGCTGCTCTTTACAGTCAGTATAGTAACGCACACTGCACTTTACAGTCAGTATAGTAACACACGCTGCACTTTACAGTCAGTATAGTAACACACGCTGCACTTTACAGTCAGTATAGTAACACATGCTGCACTTTACAGTCAGTATAGTAACGCACGCTGCTCTTTACAGTCAGTATAGTAACGCACGCTGCACTTTACAGTCAGTATAGTAACACACGCTGCACTTTACAGTCAGTATAGTAACACATGCTGCTCTTTACAGTCAGTATAGTAACGCACGCTGCACTTTACAGTCAGTATAGTAACACACGCTTCTCTTTACAGTCAGTATAGTAACACACGCTGCACTTTACAGTCAGTATAGTAACACATGCTGATCTTTACAGTCAGTATAGTAACACATGCTGCTCTTTACAGTCAGTATAGTAACACACGCTGCTCTTTACAGTCAGTATAGTAACACATGCTGCTCTTTACAGTCAGTATAGTAACACATGCGGCACTTTACAGTCAGTATAGTAACACATGCTGCACTTTACAGTCAGTATAGTAACGCACGCTGCTCTTTAGTCAGTATAGTAACACATGCTGCTCTTTACAGTCAGTATAGTAACACACGCTGCACTTTACAGTCAGTATAGTAACACACGCTGCACTTTACAGTCAGTATAGTAACACATGCTGCTCTTTACAGTCAGTATAGTAACACACGCTGCTCTTTACAGTCAGTATAGTAACACATGCTGCACTTTACAGTCAGTATAGTAACAAACGCTGCACTTTACAGTCAGTATAGTAACACACGCTGCACTTTACAGTCAGTATAGTAACACATGCTGCACTTTACAGTCAGTATAGTAACACACGCTGCACTTTACAGTCAGTATAGTAACACATGCTGCACTTTACAGTCAGTATAGTAACGCACGCTACACTTTACAGTCAGTATAGTAACACATGCGGCACTTTACAGTCAGTATAGTAACACACGCTGCTCTTTACAGTCAGTATAGTAACGCACGCTGCTCTTTACAGTCAGTATAGTAACACATGCTGCTCTTTACAGTCAGTATAGTAACACATGCTGCACTTTACAGTCCGTATAGTAACACACGCGGCACTTTACAGTCAGTATAGTAACACACGCTGCTCTTTACAGTCAGTATAGTAACACACGCTGCACTTTACAGTCCGTATAGTAACACACGCGGCACTTTACAGTCAGTATAGTAACACATGCGGCACTTTACAGTCAGTATAGTAACACACGCTGCACTTTACAGTCAGTATAGTAACGCACGCTGCTCTTTACAGTCAGTATAGTAACACATGCTGCTCTTTACAGTCAGTATAGTAACGCACGCTGCACTTTACAGTCAGTATAGTAACGCACGCTGCACTTTACAGTCAGTATAGTAACACATGCTGCACTTTACAGTCAGTATAGTAACACACGCTGCTCTTTACAGTCAGTATAGTAACACACGCTGCACTTTACAGTCAGTATAGTAACACATGCTGCTCTTTACAGTCAGTATAGTAATACACGCTGCACTTTACAGTCAGTATAGTAACACATGCTGCTCTTTACAGTCAGTATAGTAACACACGCGGCACTCTACAGTCAGTATAGTAACACACGCTGCACTTTACAGTCAGTATAGTAACACACGCTGCACTTTACAGTCAGTATAGTAACACATGCTGCTCTTTACAGTCAGTATAGTAACGCACGCTGCTCTTTACAGTCAGTATAGTAACACATGCTGCTCTTTACAGTCAGTATAGTAATACACGCTGCACTTTACAGTCAGTATAGTAACACACGCTGCACTTTACAGTCAGTATAGTAACACACGCTGCACTTTACAGTCAGTATAGTAACACATGCTGCTCTTTACAGTCAGTATAGTAACGCACGCTGCACTTTACAGTCAGTATAGTAACACACGCTGCACTTTACAGTCAGTATAGTAACGCACGCTGCTCTTTACAGTCAGTATAGTAACACATGCTGCTCTTTACAGTCAGTATAGTAACACATGCAGCACTTTACAGTCAGTATAGTAACACATGCTGCACTTTACAGTCAGTATAGTAACACATGCGACACTTTACAGTCAGTATAGTAACACATGCGGCACTTTACAGTCAGTATAGTAATACATGCGGCACTTTACAGTCAGTATAGTAACACATGCTGCACTTTACAGTCAGTATAGTAACACATGCGGCACTTTACAGTCAGTATAGTAACACACACTGCACTTTACAGTCAGTATAGTAACACATGCTGCACTTTACAGTCAGTATAGTAACACATGCGGCACTTTACAGTCAGTATAGTAACGCACGCTGCTCTTTACAGTCAGTATAGTAACGCACGCTGCACTTTACAGTCAGTATAGTAACACACGCTGCTCTTTACAGTCAGTATAGTAACGCACGCTGCACTTTACAGTCAGTATAGTAACACATGCGGCACTTTACAGTCAGTATAGTAACACATGCGGCACTTTACAGTCAGTATAGTAACACATGCGACACTTTACAGTCAGTATAGTAACACACGCTGCTCTTTACAGTCAGTATAGGAACACACGCTGCACTTTACAGTCAGTATAGTAACACATGCTGCTCTTTACAGTCAGTATAGTAACACATGCGGCACTTTACAGTCAGTATAGTAACGCACGCTGCACTTTACAGTCAGTATAGTAACACATGCTGCTCTTTACAGTCAGTATAGTAACACATGCTGCTCTTTACAGTCAGTATAGTAACACATGCTGCACTTTACAGTCAGTATAGTAACGCACGCTGCACTTTACAGTCAGTATAGTAACGCACGCTGCACTTTACAGTCAGTATAGTAACACACGCTGCACTTTACAGTCAGTATAGTAACGCATGCTGCTCTTTACAGTCAGTATAGTAACGCACGCTGCACTTTACAGTCAGTATAGTAACACATGCGGCACTTTACAGTCAGTATAGTAACACATGCTGCTCTTTACAGTCAGTATAGTAACACACGCTGCTCTTTACAGTCAGCATAGTAACACACGCTGCACTTTACAGTCAGTATAGTAACACACGCTGCACTTTACAGTCAGTATAGTAACACACGCTGCACTTTACAGTCAGTATAGTAACACACACTGCACTTTACAGTCAGTATAGTAACACATGCTGCTCTTTACAGTCAGTATAGTAACACACGCTGCTCTTTACAGTCAGTATAGTAACGCATGCTGCACTTTACAGTCAGTATAGTAACACACGCTGCACTTTACAGTCAGTATAGTAACACACGCTGCTCTTTACAGTCAGTATAGTAACACACGCTGCTCTTTACAGTCAGTATAGTAACACACGCTGCACTTTACAGTCAGTATAGTAACACATGCTGCACTTTACAGTCAGTATAGTAACACATGCTGCTCTTTACAGTCAGTATAGTAACACATGCTGCACTTTACAGTCAGCATAGTAACACACGCTGCACTTTACAGTCAGTATAGTAACACACGCTGCACTTTACAGTCAGTATAGTAACACACGCTGCACTTTACAGTCAGTATAGTAACACACACTGCACTTTACAGTCAGTATAGTAATACATGCGGCACTTTACAGTCAGTATAGTAACACACGCTGCTCTTTACAGTCAGTATAGTAACGCACGCTGCACTTTACAGTCAGTATAGTAACACATGCTGCTCTTTACAGTCAGTATAGTAACACATGCTGCTCTTTACAGTCAGTATAGTAACACACGCTGCTCTTTACAGTCAGTATAGTAACACACGCTGCTCTTTACAGTCAGTATAGTAACGCATGCTGCACTTTACAGTCAGTATAGTAACGCACGCTGCACTTTACAGTCAGTATAGTAACGCACGCTGCACTTTACAGTCAGTATAGTAACGCACGCTGCACTTTACAGTCAGTATAGTAACACATGCTGCACTTTACAGTCAGTATAGTAACGCACGCTGCACTTTACAGTCAGTATAGTAACACATGCTGCACTTTACAGTCAGTATAGTAACACATGCGGCACTTTACAGTCAGTATAGTAACGCACGCTGCACTTTACAGTCAGTATAGTAACACACGCTGCACTTTACAGTCAGTATAGTAACACACGCTGCTCTTTACAGTCAGTATAGTAACACACGCTGCTCTTTACAGTCAGTATAGTAACACACGCTGCACTTTACAGTCAGTATAGTAACGCACGCTGCACTTTACAGTCAGTATAGTAACACACGCTGCACTTTACAGTCAGTATAGTAACACATGCTGCACTTTACAGTCAGTATAGTAACACACGCGGCACTTTACAGTCAGTATAGTAACACATGCTGCTCTTTACAGTCAGTATAGTAACGCACGCTGCTCTTTACAGTCAGTATAGTAACACACGCGGCACTTTACAGTCAGTATAGTAACACACGCTGCTCTTTACAGTCAGTATAGTAACACACGCTGCTCTTTACAGTCAGTATAGTAACACACGCGGCACTTTACAGTCAGTATAGTAACACACGCTGCTCTTTACAGTCAGTATAGTAACGCACGCTGCTCTTTACAGTCAGTATAGTAACACACGCGGCACTTTACAGTCAGTATAGTAACGCACGCTGCTCTTTACAGTCAGTATAGTAACACACACTGCACTTTACAGTCAGTATAGTAACACACGCTGCACTTTACAGTCAGTATAGTAACGCACGCTGCTCTTTACAGTCAGTATAGTAACGCACGCTGCACTTTACAGTCAGTATAGTAACACACGCTGCTCTTTACAGTCAGTATAGTAACGCACGCTGCTCTTTACAGTCAGTATAGTAACACATGCTGCACTTTACAGTCAGTATAGTAACACACGCTGCTCTTTACAGTCAGTATAGTAACGCACGCTGCTCTTTACAGTCAGTATAGTAACACACGCTGCTCTTTACAGTCAGTATAGTAACACATGCTGCACTTTACAGTCAGTATAGTAACGCACGCTGCTCTTTACAGTCAGTATAGTAACACATGCTGCTCTTTACAGTCAGTATAGTAACACACGCTGCTCTTTACAGTCAGTATAGTAACACATGCTGCTCTTTACAGTCAGTATAGTAACGCACGCTGCACTTTACAGTCAGTATAGTAACACACGCTGCACTTTACAGTCAGTATAGTAACACACGCTGCACTTTACAGTCAGTATAGTAACACATGCTGCACTTTACAGTCAGTATAGTAACACACGCTGCACTTTACAGTCAGTATAGTAACACATGCTGCTCTTTACAGTCAGTATAGTAACGCACGCTGCACTTTACAGTCAGTATAGTAACACACGCTTCTCTTTACAGTCAGTATAGTAACACATGCTGCACTTTACAGTCAGTATAGTAACACACGCTGCTCTTTACAGTCAGTATAGTAACGCACACTGCACTTTACAGTCAGTATAGTAACACACGCTTCTCTTTACAGTCAGTATAGTAACGCACGCTGCTCTTTACAGTCAGTATAGTAACGCACGCTGCACTTTACAGTCAGTATAGTAACGCACACTGCACTTTACAGTCAGTATAGTAACACACGCTTCTCTTTACAGTCAGTATAGTAACGCACGCTGCACTTTACAGTCAGTATAGTAACGCACACTGCTCTTTACAGTCAGTATAGTAACACACGCTGCTCTTTACAGTCAGTATAGTAACGCACACTGCACTTTACAGTCAGTATAGTAACACACGCTTCTCTTTACAGTCAGTATAGTAACACATGCTGCACTTTACAGTCAGTATAGTAACACATGCTGCTCTTTACAGTCAGTATAGTAACGCACACTGCACTTTACAGTCAGTATAGTAACACACGCTGCACTTTACAGTCAGTATAGTAACACACGCTGCACTTTACAGTCAGTATAGTAACACATGCTGCACTTTACAGTCAGTATAGTAACGCACGCTGCTCTTTACAGTCAGTATAGTAACGCACGCTGCACTTTACAGTCAGTATAGTAACACACGCTGCACTTTACAGTCAGTATAGTAACACATGCTGCTCTTTACAGTCAGTATAGTAACGCACGCTGCACTTTACAGTCAGTATAGTAACACACGCTTCTCTTTACAGTCAGTATAGTAACACACGCTGCACTTTACAGTCAGTATAGTAACACATGCTGATCTTTACAGTCAGTATAGTAACACATGCTGCTCTTTACAGTCAGTATAGTAACACACGCTGCTCTTTACAGTCAGTATAGTAACACATGCTGCTCTTTACAGTCAGTATAGTAACACATGCGGCACTTTACAGTCAGTATAGTAACACATGCTGCACTTTACAGTCAGTATAGTAACGCACGCTGCTCTTTAGTCAGTATAGTAACACATGCTGCTCTTTACAGTCAGTATAGTAACACACGCTGCACTTTACAGTCAGTATAGTAACACACGCTGCACTTTACAGTCAGTATAGTAACACATGCTGCTCTTTACAGTCAGTATAGTAACACACGCTGCTCTTTACAGTCAGTATAGTAACACATGCTGCACTTTACAGTCAGTATAGTAACAAACGCTGCACTTTACAGTCAGTATAGTAACACACGCTGCACTTTACAGTCAGTATAGTAACACATGCTGCACTTTACAGTCAGTATAGTAACACACGCTGCACTTTACAGTCAGTATAGTAACACATGCTGCACTTTACAGTCAGTATAGTAACGCACGCTACACTTTACAGTCAGTATAGTAACACATGCGGCACTTTACAGTCAGTATAGTAACACACGCTGCTCTTTACAGTCAGTATAGTAACGCACGCTGCTCTTTACAGTCAGTATAGTAACACATGCTGCTCTTTACAGTCAGTATAGTAACACATGCTGCACTTTACAGTCCGTATAGTAACACACGCGGCACTTTACAGTCAGTATAGTAACACACGCTGCTCTTTACAGTCAGTATAGTAACACACGCTGCACTTTACAGTCCGTATAGTAACACACGCGGCACTTTACAGTCAGTATAGTAACACATGCGGCACTTTACAGTCAGTATAGTAACACACGCTGCACTTTACAGTCAGTATAGTAACGCACGCTGCTCTTTACAGTCAGTATAGTAACACATGCTGCTCTTTACAGTCAGTATAGTAACGCACGCTGCACTTTACAGTCAGTATAGTAACGCACGCTGCACTTTACAGTCAGTATAGTAACACATGCTGCACTTTACAGTCAGTATAGTAACACACGCTGCTCTTTACAGTCAGTATAGTAACACACGCTGCACTTTACAGTCAGTATAGTAACGCACGCTGCACTTTACAGTCAGTATAGTAATACACGCTGCACTTTACAGTCAGTATAGTAACACATGCTGCTCTTTACAGTCAGTATAGTAATACACGCTGCACTTTACAGTCAGTATAGTAACACATGCTGCTCTTTACAGTCAGTATAGTAACACACGCGGCACTCTACAGTCAGTATAGTAACACACGCTGCACTTTACAGTCAGTATAGTAACACACGCTGCACTTTACAGTCAGTATAGTAACACATGCTGCTCTTTACAGTCAGTATAGTAACGCACGCTGCTCTTTACAGTCAGTATAGTAACACATGCTGCTCTTTACAGTCAGTATAGTAATACACGCTGCACTTTACAGTCAGTATAGTAACACACGCTGCACTTTACAGTCAGTATAGTAACACACGCTGCACTTTACAGTCAGTATAGTAACACATGCTGCTCTTTACAGTCAGTATAGTAACGCACGCTGCACTTTACAGTCAGTATAGTAACACATGCTGCTCTTTACAGTCAGTATAGTAATACACGCTGCACTTTACAGTCAGTATAGTAACACACGCTGCACTTTACAGTCAGTATAGTAACGCACGCTGCTCTTTACAGTCAGTATAGTAACACATGCTGCTCTTTACAGTCAGTATAGTAACACATGCAGCACTTTACAGTCAGTATAGTAACACATGCTGCACTTTACAGTCAGTATAGTAACACATGCGACACTTTACAGTCAGTATAGTAACACATGCGGCACTTTACAGTCAGTATAGTAATACATGCGGCACTTTACAGTCAGTATAGTAACACATGCTGCTCTTTACAGTCAGTATAGTAACACATGCGGCACTTTACAGTCAGTATAGTAATACACGCTGCACTTTACAGTCAGTATAGTAACACACGCTGCACTTTACAGTCAGTATAGTAACGCACGCTGCTCTTTACAGTCAGTATAGTAACACATGCTGCTCTTTACAGTCAGTATAGTAACACATGCAGCACTTTACAGTCAGTATAGTAATACATGCGGCACTTTACAGTCAGTATAGTAACACATGCAGCACTTTACAGTCAGTATAGTAATACATGCGGCACTTTACAGTCAGTATAGTAACACACACTGCAATTTACAGTCAGTATAGTAACACACGCTGCACTTTACAGTCAGTATAGTAACGCACGCTGCACTTTACAGTCAGTATAGTAACACATGCGGCACTTTACAGTCAGTATAGTAACACACGCTGCACTTTACAGTCAGTATAGTAACACACGCTGCTCTTTACAGTCAGTATAGTAACACATGCTGCACTTTACAGTCAGTATAGTAACACATGCACCACTTTACAGTCAGTATAGTAACACATGCTGCACTTTACAGTCAGTATAGTAACACATGCACCACTTTACAGTCAGTATAGTAACGCAGGCTGCTCTTTACAGTCAGTATAGTAACACACGCTGCTCTTTACAGTCAGTATAGTAACACATGCGGCACTTTACAGTCAGTATAGTAACACATGCTGCACTTTACAGTCAGTATAGTAACGCACGCTGCACTTTACAGTCAGTATAGTAACGCACGCTGCTCTTTACAGTCAGTATAGTAACACATGCTGCACTTTACAGTCAGTATAGTAACACACGCTGCACTTTACAGTCAGTATAGTAACGCACGCTGCTCTTTACAGTCAGTATAGTAACACATGCACCACTTTACAGTCAGTATAGTAACACACGCTGCTCTTTACAGTCAGTATAGTAACACATGCACCACTTTACAGTCAGTATAGTAACGCACGCTGCACTTTACAGTCAGTATAGTAACACATGCTGCACTTTACAGTCAGTATAGTAACACACGCTGCACTTTACAGTCAGTATAGTAGCACACGCGGCACTTTACAGTCAGTATAGTAACGCACGCTGCTCTTTACAGTCAGTATAGTAACACATGCGCCACTTTACAGTCAGTATAGTAACGCACGCTGCACTTTACAGTCAGTATAGTAACACACGCTGCACTTTACAGTCAGTATAGTAACACACGCTGCACTTTACAGTCAGTATAGTAACGCACGCTGCTCTTTACAGTCAGTATAGTAACACATGCGCCACTTTACAGTCAGTATAGTAACACACGCTGCACTTTACAGTCAGTATAGTAACACATGCGGCACTTTTCAGTCAGTATAGTAACACATGCTGCTCTTTACAGTCAGTATTGTAACGCACGCTGCTCTTTACAGTCAGTATAGTAACACATGCTGCTCTTTACAGTCAGTATAGTAACACATGCTGCTCTTTACAGTCAGTATAGTAACACATGCTGCTCTTTACAGTCAGTATAGTAACACACGCTGCACTTTACAGTCAGTATAGTAACACATGCTGCTCTTTACAGTCAGTATAGTAACACATGCTGCTCTTTACAGTCAGTATAGTAACACACGCTGCTCTTTACAGTCAGTATAGTAACACACGCTGCATTTTACAGTCAGTATAGTAACACATGCTGCTCTTTACAGTCAGTATAGTAACACATGCAGCACTTTACAGTCAGTATAGTAACACACGCTGCACTTTATATATATATATAGCAGCAGTGTATATACTGCACAGATCCATATATAGTAGCAGTGTATATACCACACAGATCCATATATAACAGCAGTGACTGTACCACACAGATCCATATATAGCAGCAGTGTATATACCGCACAGATCCATATATAGCAGCAGTGTATATACCGCACAGATCCATATATAGCAGCAGTGTATATACCGCACAGATCCATATATAGCAGCAGTGAATATACCGCACAGATCCATATATAGCAGCAGTGAATATACCGCACAGATCCATATATAGCAGCAGTGTATATACCGCACAGATCCATATATAGCAGCAGTGAATATACCGCACAGATCCATATATAGCAGCAGTGTATATACCGCACAGATCCATATATAGCAGCAGTGTATATACCGCACAGATCCATATATAGCAGCAGTGTATATACCGCACAGACCCATATATAGCAGCAGTGACTATACAGCACAGATCCATATATAGCAGCAGTGTATATACCGCACAGATCCATATATAGCAGCAGTGTATATACCGCACAGATCCATATATAGCAGCAGTGTATATACCGCAGATATAAGTATATACCAGCAGTGAATGTTATCAGCCACAGTCCGCCCTTCTCATCCTCCTCTCATCCAATAACATGTGGAGGCTGAGGAGAGGTGCCGAGTTGCCATACTCACTGGTTAGACGCGCTCTCTGTATCGTGGTCCGCGGGGGCGTGCGCTTCTCCGCTGCGAGCTCTGTTGTGAACTTGTGATATTCTGCACACAGGGGCGGATATAGGACTGAAATCTAGGGCAGGGGTGGGAAAAACACAAACTGTGAACAGACCATATTTTCCCCCCTCCTCCCCCTAACCCCCCCCCCCCTATTGAACTCTGTCACCTGTTAACGGAAAAATCATCTGTCAGAAGTAAAAATATTTCCCGATGAGTACAAGAAGCCCCCCCTGGGAACTAGACTTTCTTGTACTCCACAATGGGGAAACATTTTTCCCTCTGGCGGATGACTTTTCAGTTGACAGGAAGCAGAGTTACATGAAGGGAAATTATTTTTCCTTGACCTCTAGTTTCTATTGTGGCGCAGGGAGAAAAAAAGTATAGGTTTTATATTTGTAATACTGATAACTTTTATTTGTTTGCTATGTTCGGCTGGACCATTTAGACTAAGGTTATGTGCACACGACGTAGTGACCAAAAACGTCTGAAAATACGGCGCTGTTTTCAAGGGAAAACAGCCCCTGATTTTCAGACGTTTTTTTGAGCAAATCGCGTTTTTCGCGGCGTTTTTTACGTCCGTTTTTGGAGCTGTTTTCATTGGAGTCTATGAGAAAACGGCTCCAAAATCGTCCAAAGAAGTGCCCCGCATATAATGTATATAAGTGTCCCGCATATAATGTATATAAGTGTCCCGCATATAATGTATATAAGTGTCCCGCATATAATGTATAGAAGTGTCCTGCATATAATGTATATAAGTGTCCCGCATATAATGTATATAAGTGTCCTGCATATAATGTATAGAAGTGTCCCGCATATAATGTATATAAGTGTCCCGCATATAATGTATATAAGTGTCCTGCATATAATGTATATAAGTGTCCTGCATATAATGTATATAAGTGTCCCGCATATAATGTATATAAGTGTCCCGCATATAATGTATATAAGTGTCCTGCATATAATGTATATAAGTGTCCCGCATATAATGTATATAAGTGTCCCGCATATAATGTATATAAGTGTCCCGCATATAATGTATATAAGTGTCCCGCATATAATGTATATAAGTGTCCCGCATATAATGTATATAAGTGTCCCGCATATAATGTATATAAGTGTCCCGCATATAATGTATATAAGTGTCCCGCATATAATGTATATAAGTGTCCCGCATATAATGTATAGAAGTGTCCTGCATATAATGTATATAAGTGTCCCGCATATAATGTATATAAGTGTCCCGCATATAATGTATATAAGTGTCCTGCATATAATGTATATAAGTGTCCTGCATATAATGTATATATGTGTCCCGCATATAATGTATATAAGTGTCCTGCATATAATGTATATAAGTGTCCTGCATGTAATGTATATAAGTGTCCTGCATATAATGTATAGAAGTGTCCCGCATATAATGTATATAAGTGTCCCGCATATAATGTATATAAGTGTCCCGCATATAATGTATATAAGTGTCCTGCATATAATGTATATAAGTGTCCTGCATATAATGTATATATGTGTCCCGCATATAATGTATATAAGTGTCCTGCATATAATGTATATAAGTGTCCTGCATGTAATGTATATAAGTGCCCCGCATATAATGTATAGAAGTGTCCCGCATATAATATATAGAAGTGTCCTGCATATAATGTATATAAGTGTCCCGCATATAATGTATATAAGTGTCCCGCATATAATGTATATAAGTGTCCTGCATATAATGTATATAAGTGTCCCGCATATAATGTATATAAGTGTCCCGCATATAATGTATAGAAGTGTCCTGCATATAATGTATAGAAGTGTCCCGCATATAATGTATATAAGTGCCCCGCATATAATGTATATAAGTGTCCCGCATATAATGTATATAAGTGTCCCGCATATAATGTATATAAGTGTCCCGCATATAATGTATATAAGTGTCCCACATATAATGTATATAAGTGTCCCGCATATAATGTATATAAGTGTCCCGCATATAATGTATATAAGTGTCCCGCATATAATGTATAGAAGTGTCCCGCATATAATGTATATAAGTGTCCTGCATATAATGTATATAAGTGTCCCGCATATAATGTATATAAGTGTCCCGCATATAATGTATATAAGTGTCCCGCATATAATGTATATAAGTGTCCTGCATATAATGTATAGAAGTGTCCCGCATATAATGTATAGAAGTGTCCCGCATATAATGTATATAAGTGTCCTGCATATAATGTATATAAGTGTCCTGCATATAATGTATATAAGTGTCCTGCATATAATGTATATAAGTGTCCTGCATATAATGTATATAAGTGTCCTGCATATAATGTATAGAAGTGTCCCGCATATAATGTATATAAGTGTCCCGCATATAATGTATATAAGTGTCCTGCATATAATGTATATAAGTGTCCCGCATATAATGTATATAAGTGTCCCGCATATAATGTATATATGTGTCCCGCATATAATGTATATAAGTGTCCCGCATATAATGTATATAAGTGTCCTGCATATAATGTATATAAGTGTCCTGCATATAATGTATAGAAGTGTCCCGCATATAATGTATATAAGTGTCCCGCATATAAT
Source organism: Rhinoderma darwinii (assembly GCF_050947455.1). Classification (NCBI taxonomy): domain Eukaryota; kingdom Metazoa; phylum Chordata; class Amphibia; order Anura; family Rhinodermatidae; genus Rhinoderma; species Rhinoderma darwinii. Next base: position 119,301 of record NW_027461876.1, read on the forward strand.
GTATATAAGTGTCCCGCATATAATGTATATTAGTGTCCCGCAAATAAAGTATATAAGTGCCCTGCATATAATGTATATAAGTGTCCTGCATATAATGTATATAAGTGTCCTGCATATAATGTATATAAGTGTCCTGCATATAATGTATATAAGTGTCCTGCATATAATGTATATAAGTGTCCTGCATATAATGTATAGAAGTGTCCCGCATATAATGTATATAAGTGTCCCGCATATAATGTATATAAGTGTCCTGCATATAATGTATATAAGTGTCCTGCATATAATGTATATAAGTGTCCTGCATATAATGTATATATGTGTCCCGCATATAATGTATATAAGTGTCCCGCATATAATGTATATAAGTGTCCTGCATATAATGTATATAAGTGTCCCGCATATAATGTATATAAGTGTCCTGCATATAATGTATATAAGTGTCCTGCATATAATGTATAGAAGTGTCCCGCATATAATGTATATAAGTGTCCCGCATATAATGTATATAAGTGTCCCGCATATAATGTATATTAGTGTCCCGCAAATAAAGTATATAAGTGCCCTGCATATAATGTATATAAGTGTCCTGCATATAATGTATATAAGTGTCCCGCATATAATGTATATAAGTGTCCCGCATATAATGTATATAAGTGTCCCGCATATAATGTATATTAGTGTCCTGCATATAATGTATATGTGTCCTGCATATAATGTAAATAAGTGTCCCGCATATAATGTATATAAGTGTCCCGCATATAATGTATAGAAGTGTCCTGCATATAATGTATAGAAGTGTCCTGCATATAATGTATAGAAGTGTCCCGCATATAATGTATATAAGTGTCCCGCATATAATGTATAGAAGTGTCCCGCATATAATGTATAGAAGTGTCCCGCATATAATGTATAGAAGTGTCCCGCATATAATGTATATAAGTGTCCTGCATGTAATGTATATAAGTGTCCTGCATATAATGTATATAAGTGTCCCGCATATAATGTATATAAGTGTCCCGCATATAATGTATATAAGTGTCCCGCATATAATGTATATAAGTGTCCTGCATATAATGTATGTGTCCTGCATATAATGTATATAAGTGTCCTGCATATAATGTATATAAGTGTCCCGCATATAATGTATATAAGTGTCCCGCATATAATGTATATAAGTGTCCCGCATATAATGTATATAAGTGTCCTGCATATAATGTATATAAGTGTCCTGCATATAATGTATATAAGTGTCCTGTATATAATGTATATGTGTCCCGCATATAATGTATATAAGTGTCCCGCATATAATGTATATAAGTGTCCTGCATATAATGTATATAAGTGTCCTGCATATAATGTATATAAGTGTCCCGTATATAATGTATATAAGTGTCCCGCATATAATGTATATAAGTGTCCCGCATATAATGTATATAAGTGCCCCGCATATAATGTATATAAGTGTCCCGCATATAATGTATATAAGTGTCCCGCATATAATGTATAGAAGTGTCCTGCATATAATGTATATAAGTGTCCTGCATATAATGTATATAAGTGTCCCGCATATAATGTATATAAGTGTCCTGCATATAATGTATACAAGTGTTCCGCATATAATGTATATAAGTGTCCCGCATATAATGTATATAAGTGTCCCGCATATAATGTATATAAGTGTCCTGCATATAATGTATAGAAGTGTCCCGCATATAATGTATATAAGTGTCCCGCATATAATGTATATAAGTGTCCTGCATATAATGTATATAAGTGCCCCGCATATAATGTATATAAGTGTCCCGCATATAATGTATATAAGTGTCCCGCATATAATGTATATAAGTGTCCCGCATATAATGTATATAAGTGTCCTGCATATAATGTATATAAGTGTCCTGCATATAATGTATATAAGTGTCCCGCATATAATGTATATAAGTGTCCCGCATATAATGTATATAAGTGTCCTGCATATAATGTATATAAGTGTCCCGCATATAATGTATATAAGTGTCCCGCATATAATGTATATAAGTGTCCTGCATATAATGTATATAAGTGTCCTGCATATAATGTATATAAGTGTCCTGTATATAATGTATGTGTCCCGCATATAATGTATATAAGTGTCCCGCATATAATGTATATAAGTGTCCTGCATATAATGTATATAAGTGTCCTGCATATAATGTATATAAGTGTCCCGCATATAATGTATATAAGTGTCCTGCATATAATGTATATAAGTGTCCTGCATATAATGTATAAGTGTCCTGCATATAATGTATATAAGTGTCCCGCATATAATGTATATAAGTGCCCTGCATATAATGTATATAAGTGTCCTGTATATAATGTATATGTGTCCCGCATATAATGTATATAAGTGTCCTGCATATAATGTATATAAGTGTCCTGTATATAATGTATATGTGTCACGCATATAATGTATATAAGTGTCCCGCATATAATGTATATAAGTGTCCCGCATATAATGTATATAAGTGTCCCGCATATAATGTATATAAGTGTCCCGCATATAATGTATATAAGTGTCCTGCATATAATGTATATAAGTGTCCTGCATATAATGTATCTAAGTGTCCCGCATATAATGTATATAAGTGTCCCGCATATAATGTATAGAAGTGTCCTGCATATAATGTATATAAGTGCCCTGCATATAATGTATATAAGTGTCCCGCATATAATGTATATAAGTGTCCCGCATATAATGTATATAAGTGTCCCGCATATAATGTATATAAGTGTCCTGCATATAATGTATAGAAGTGTCCCGCATATAATGTATAGAAGTGTCCCGCATATAATGTATATAAGTGTCCCGCATATAATGTATAGAAGTGTCCCGCATATAATGTAAATAAGTGTCCCGCATATAATGTATATAAGTGTCCTGCATATAATGTATAGAAGTGTCCCGCATATAATGTATATAAGTGCCCCGCATATAATGTATATAAGTGTCCGGCATATAATGTATATAAGTGTCCCGCATATAATGTATATAAGTGTCCCGCATATAATGTATAGTAGTGTCCCGCATATAATGTATATAAGTGTCCCGCATATAATGTATATAAGTGTCCGGCATATAATGTATATAAGTGTCCCGCATATAATGTATATAAGTGTCCCGCATATAATGTATATAAGTGTCCCGCATATAATGTAAATAAGTGTCCCGCATATAATGTATATAAGTGTCCCGCATATAATGTATATAAGTGTCCCGCATATAATGTATATAAGTGTCCCGCATATAATGTATATAAGTGTCCCGCATATAATGTATATTAGTGTCCCGCAAATAAAGTATATAAGTGCCCTGCATATAATGTATATAAGTGTCCCGCATATAATGTATATAAGTGTCCCGCATATAATGTATATAAGTGTCCTGCATATAATGTATATAAGTGTCCTGCATATAATGTATATAAGTGTCCCGCATATAATGTATATAAGTGTCCCGCATATAATGTATATAAGTGTCCTGCATATAATGTATATAAGTGTCCCGCATATAATGTATATAAGTGTCCCGCATATAATGTATATAAGTGTCCTGCATATAATGTATATAAGTGTCCTGCATATAATGTATATAAGTGTCCTGTATATAATGTATGTGTCCCGCATATAATGTATATAAGTGTCCCGCATATAATGTATATAAGTGTCCTGCATATAATGTATATAAGTGTCCTGCATATAATGTATATAAGTGTCCCGCATATAATGTATATAAGTGTCCTGCATATAATGTATATAAGTGTCCTGCATATAATGTATAAGTGTCCTGCATATAATGTATATAAGTGTCCCGCATATAATGTATATAAGTGCCCTGCATATAATGTATATAAGTGTCCTGTATATAATGTATATGTGTCCCGCATATAATGTATATAAGTGTCCTGCATATAATGTATATAAGTGTCCTGTATATAATGTATATGTGTCACGCATATAATGTATATAAGTGTCCCGCATATAATGTATATAAGTGTCCCGCATATAATGTATATAAGTGTCCCGCATATAATGTATATAAGTGTCCCGCATATAATATATATAAGTGTCCTGCATATAATGTATATAAGTGTCCTGCATATAATGTATCTAAGTGTCCCGCATATAATGTATATAAGTGTCCCGCATATAATGTATAGAAGTGTCCTGCATATAATGTATATAAGTGCCCTGCATATAATGTATATAAGTGTCCCGCATATAATGTATATAAGTGTCCCGCATATAATGTATATAAGTGTCCCGCATATAATGTATATAAGTGTCCTGCATATAATGTATAGAAGTGTCCCGCATATAATGTATAGAAGTGTCCCGCATATAATGTATATAAGTGTCCCGCATATAATGTATAGAAGTGTCCCGCATATAATGTAAATAAGTGTCCCGCATATAATGTATATAAGTGTCCTGCATATAATGTATAGAAGTGTCCCGCATATAATGTATATAAGTGCCCCGCATATAATGTATATAAGTGTCCGGCATATAATGTATATAAGTGTCCCGCATATAATGTATATAAGTGTCCCGCATATAATGTATAGTAGTGTCCCGCATATAATGTATATAAGTGTCCCGCATATAATGTATATAAGTGTCCGGCATATAATGTATATAAGTGTCCCGCATATAATGTATATAAGTGTCCCGCATATAATGTATATAAGTGTCCCGCATATAATGTAAATAAGTGTCCCGCATATAATGTATATAAGTGTCCCGCATATAATGTATATAAGTGTCCCGCATATAATGTATATAAGTGTCCCGCATATAATGTATATAAGTGTCCCGCATATAATGTATATAAGTGTCCTGCATATAATGTATATAAGTGTCCCGCATATAATGTATATAAGTGTCCCGTATATAATGTATATAAGTGCCCCGCATATAATGTATAGAAGTGTCCCGCATATAATGTATATAAGTGTCCTGCATATAATGTATATAAGTGTCCCGCATATAATGTATATAAGTGTCCTGCATATAATGTATATTAGTGTCCCGCAAATAAAGTATATAAGTGCCCTGCATATAATGTATATAAGTGTCCTGCATATAATGTATATAAGTGTCCCGCATATAATGTATATAAGTGTCCCGCATATAATGTATATTAGTGTCCTGCATATAATGTATATGTGTCCTGCATATAATGTATATAAGTGTCCCGCATATAATGTAAATAAGTGTCCCGCATATAATGTATATAAGTGTCCTGCATATAATGTATAGAAGTGTCCTGCATATAATGTATATAAGTGTCCCGCATATAATGTATATAAGTGTCCCGCATATAATGTATATAAGTGTCCTGCATATAATGTATATTAGTGTCCCGCAAATAAAGTATATAAGTGCCCTGCATATAATGTATATAAGTGTCCTGCATATAATGTATATAAGTGTCCCGCATATAATGTATATAAGTGTCCCGCATATAATGTATATTAGTGTCCTGCATATAATGTATATGTGTCCTGCATATAATGTATATAAGTGTCCCGCATATAATGTAAATAAGTGTCCCGCATATAATGTATATAAGTGTCCTGCATATAATGTATAGAAGTGTCCTGCATATAATGTATAGAAGTGTCCCGCATATAATGTATATAAGTGTCCCGCATATAATGTATAGAAGTGTCCCGCATATAATGTAAATAAGTGTCCCGCATATAATGTATATAAGTGTCCTGCATATAATGTATAGAAGTGTCCCGCATATAATGTATATAAGTGCCCCGCATATAATGTATATAAGTGTCCGGCATATAATGTATATAAGTGTCCTGCATATAATGTATATAAGTGTCCCGCATATAATGTATAGTAGTGTCCCGCATATAATGTATATAAGTGTCCCGCATATAATGTATATAAGTGTCCGGCATATAATGTATATAAGTGTCCCGCATATAATGTATATAAGTGTCCCGCATATAATGTATATAAGTGTCCCGCATATAATGTAAATAAGTGTCCCGCATATAATGTATATAAGTGTCCCGCATATAATGTATATAAGTGTCCCGCATATAATGTATATAAGTGTCCCGCATATAATGTATATAAGTGTCCTGCATATAATGTATAGAAGTGTCCCGCATATAATGTATAGAAGTGTCCCGCATATAATGTATAGAAGTGTCCCGCATATAATGTATATAAGTGTCCTGCATATAATGTATGTGTCCTGCATATAATGTATATAAGTGTCCCGCATATAATGTATATAAGTGTCCCGCATATAATGTATATAAGTGTCCCGCATATAATGTATATAAGTGTCCCGCATATAATGTATATAAGTGTCCTGCATATAATGTATATAAGTGTCCTGCATATAATGTATATAAGTGTCCTGTATATAATGTATATGTGTCCCGCATATAATGTATATAAGTGTCCCGCATATAATGTATGTGTCCTGCATATAATGTATATAAGTGTCCTGCATATAATGTATATAAGTGTCCCGTATATAATGTATATAAGTGTCCCGCATATAATGTATATAAGTGTCCCGCATATAATGTATATAAGTGCCCCGCATATAATGTATATAAGTGTCCCGCATATAATGTATATAAGTGTCCTGCATATAATGTATATAAGTGTCCCGCATATAATGTATATAAGTGTCCCACATATAATGTATATAAGTGTCCAGCATATAATGTATATAAGTGTCCCGCATATAATGTATATAAGTGTCCCGCATATAATGTATATAAGTGTCCCGCATATAATGTATATAAGTGTCCCGCATATAATGTATATAAGTGTCCTGCATATAATGTATATAAGTGTCCTGTATATAATGTATATGTGTCCCGCATATAATGTATATAAGTGTCCCGCATATAATGTATATAAGTGTCCTGCATATAATGTATATAAGTGTCCTGCATATAATGTATATAAGTGTCCCGCATATAATGTATATAAGTGTCCCTCATATAATGTATATAAGTGTCCTGCATATAATGTATATAAGTGTCCTGCATGTAATGTATATAAGTGTCCGGCATATATTGTATATAAGTGTCCCGCATATAATGTATATAAGTGTCCCGCATATAACGTATATAAGTGTCCCGCATATAATGTATATAAGTGTCCCGCATATAATGTATATAAGTGTCCGGCATATATTGTATATAAGTGTCCCGCATATAATGTATATAAGTGTCCCGCATATAATGTATATAAGTGTCCCGCATATAATGTATAGAAGTGTCCCGCATATAATGTATAGAAGTGTCCCGCATATAATGTATATAAGTGTCCTGCATATAATGTATATAAGTGTCCCGCATATAATGTATATAAGTGTCCTGCATATAATGTATATAAGTGTCCTGCATATAATGTATATAAGTGTCCTGCATATAATGTATATAAGTGTCCCGCATATAATGTATATAAGTGTCCCGCATATAATGTATATAAGTGTCCCGCATATAATGTATATAAGTGTCCCGCATATAATGTATATAAGTGTCCCGCATATAATGTATATAAGTGTCCCGCATATAATGTATATAAGTGTCCCGCATATAATGTATATAAGTGTCCCGCATATAATGTATATAAGTGTCCCGCATATAATGTATCTAAGTGTCCCGCATATAATGTATATAAGTGTCCCGCATATAATGTATAGAAGTGTCCTGCATATAATGTATAGAAGTGTCCCGCATATAATGTATATAAGTGTCCCGCATATAATGTATATAAGTGTCCCGCATATAATGTATAGAAGTGTCCCGCATATAATGTATAGAAGTGTCCCGCATATAATGTATAGAAGTGTCCCGCATGTAATGTATATAAGTGCCCTGCATATAATGTATATAAGTGTCCTGCATATAATGTATAGAAGTGTCCTGCATATAATGTATAGAAGTGTCCCGCATGTAATGTATATAAGTGTTCTGCATATAATGTATATAAGTGCCCTGCATATAATGTATATAAGTGTCCCGCATATAATGTATATAAGTGTCCCGCATATAATGTATATAAGTGTCCCGCATATAATGTATATAAGTGTCCTGCATATAATGTATATAAGTGTCCTGCATATAATGTATATAAGTGTCCCGCATATAATGTATATAAGTGTCCCGCATATAATGTATATAAGTGTCCCGCATATAATGTATATAAGTGTCCCGCATATAATGTATATAAGTGTCCTGCATATAATGTATATAAGTGTCCCGCATATAATGTATATAAGTGTCCCGCATATAATGTATATAAGTGTCCCGCATATAATGTATATAAGTGTCCTGCATATAATGTATCTAAGTGTCCCGCATATAATGTATATAAGTGTCCCGCATATAATGTATATAAGTGTCCTGCATATAATGTATATAAGTGTCCTGCATATAATGTATATGTGTCCTGCATATAATGTATATAAGTGTCCCGCATATAATGTATATAAGTGTCCCGCATATAATGTATATAAGTGTCCCGCATATAATGTATATAAGTGTCCCGCATATAATGTATATAAGTGTCCTGCATATAATGTATATAAGTGTCCCGCATATAATGTATATAAGTGTCCCGCATATAATGTATATAAGTGTCCCGCATATAATGTATATAAGTGTCCCGCATATAATGTATACAAGTGTCCCGCATATAATGTATAGAAGTGTCCTGCATATAATGTATATAAGTGTCCCGCATATAATGTATATAAGTGTCCCGCATATAATGTATATAAGTGTCCTGCATATAATGTATATAAGTGTCCCGCATATAATGTATATAAGTGTCCCGCATATAATGTATATAAGTGTCCCGCATATAATGTATATAAGTGTCCTGCATATAATGTATATAAGTGTCCTGCATATAATGTATATAAGTGTCCCGCATATAATGTATAGAAGTGTCCCGCATATAATGTATATAAGTGTCCTGCATATAATGTATAGAAGTGTCCTGCATATAATGTATATAAGTGTCCCGCATATAATGTATAGAAGTGTCCCGCATATAATGTATATAAGTGTCCTGCATATAATGTATAGAAGTGTCCTGCATATAATGTATATAAGTGTCCCGCATATAATGTATATAAGTGTCCCGCATATAATGTATATAAGTGTCCCGCATATAATGTATATAAGTGTCCCGCATATAATGTATATAAGTGTCCCGCATATAATGTATAGAAGTGTCCCGCATATAATGTATAGAAGTGTCCTGCATATAATGTATATAAGTGTCCCGCATATAATGTATATAAGTGTCCCGCATATAATGTATAGAAGTGTCCCGCATATAATGTATATAAGTGTCCTGCATATAATGTATAGAAGTGTCCTGCATATAATGTATATAAGTGTCCTGCATATAATGTATAGAAGTGTCCCGCATATAATGTATATAAGTGTCCCGCATATAATGTATATAAGTGTCCCGCATATAATGTATATAAGTGTCCTGCATATAATGTATATAAGTGTCCCGCATATAATGTATATAAGTGTCCCGCATATAATGTATATAAGTGTCCCGCATATAATGTATAGAAGTGTCCTGCATATAATGTATATAAGTGTCCCGCATATAATGTATCTAAGTGTCCCGCATATAATGTATATAAGTGTCCCGCATATAATGTATAGAAGTGTCCCGCATATAATGTATCTAAGTGTCCCGCATATAATGTATATAAGTGTCCCGCATATAATGTATAGAAGTGTCCTGCATATAATGTATAGAAGTGTCCCGCATATAATGTATATAAGTGTCCCGCATATAATGTATATAAGTGTCCCGCATATAATGTATATAAGTGTCCCGCATATAATGTATATAAGTGTCCCGCATATAATGTATATAAGTGTCCTGCATATAATGTATCTAAGTGTCCCGCATATAATGTATATAAGTGTCCCGCATATAATGTATATAAGTGTCCTGCATATAATGTATATAAGTGTCCTGCATATAATGTATATGTGTCCTGCATATAATGTATATAAGTGTCCCGCATATAATGTATATAAGTGTCCCGCATATAATGTATATAAGTGTCCCGCATATAATGTATATAAGTGTCCCGCATATAATGTATATAAGTGTCCTGCATATAATGTATATAAGTGTCCCGCATATAATGTATATAAGTGTCCCGCATATAATGTATATAAGTGTCCCGCATATAATGTATATAAGTGTCCCGCATATAATGTATATAAGTGTCCCGCATATAATGTATAGAAGTGTCCTGCATATAATGTATATAAGTGTCCCGCATATAATGTATATAAGTGTCCCGCATATAATGTATATAAGTGTCCCGCATATAATGTATATAAGTGTCCCGCATATAATGTATATAAGTGTCCCGCATATAATGTATATAAGTGTCCTGCATATAATGTATATAAGTGTCCCGCATATAATGTATATAAGTGTCCCGCATATAATGTATATATGTGTCCCGCATATAATGTATATAAGTGTCCCGCATATAATGTATAGAAGTGTCCCGCATATAATGTATATAAGTGTCCTGCATATAATGTATATAAGTGTCCCGCATATAATGTATATAAGTGTCCCGCATATAATGTATATAAGTGTCCTGCATA